>NC_056728.1:1436261734-1436376734 GCF_019279795.1 Protopterus annectens | reverse complement strand
AAGGAATAGTTTGCCTGACATGTAGTAAAGCCACAGGTCATGAACCCACTTCACGTAACTTATAGTACAAAAGGTACGTCTTATAAATGAAACCTCTGCATATCACATTCATCTTTTTTTTTTTTAGCTTAGTGCTTCACATTTATTTCTGTGGGCTAAACTAATTACCTAAGTTGTCTAATAAACTGGGCTTTAGGTAATTTCTGTAAGGTTTTTTTAAATTATATCTTGTATATATACATGGGGAATAAAATAACACACAACGGAGCCAACAGCTGTGAGTGAAATCTCTTTTACTGGTGTTTTTGGTACCTTGGGTGATTGCCTCAACGATTCCTTGAAGGTAATCTGCCGAGATACCAGAACCACCAGTAAAAGATATTTCACTCACAGCTCTTGACTCTGTAGTATGTTCTTTTATTGTGGATTTGTTCTGTTTGAGATGTTTTGATGAATATATACATGGGGGTGTGGTATATGATGCAAGCGATTTCTTGTGCTCTCAGTTTAAGGAACATGTTTCCTGACATACTAAAATCCCAAGTTATGAACTCAGCTCGCTTAACTTACAGTTCAAAAAATATGTCTTAAAATCAAATCTCTGCATATCACATTCATTTTCTTCTCCTTTGTCTTTCTTTCTTTTTTTTCTTTATTTATTTTTTTGGTTAGCAGTGCTTCATATTTATTTTTAATGGCTAAATTAATTGCCTAAGTTCTAATAATTGGGTTTCAGGTAATTTCTCTAAAGTTTTGTAAATTATGTGTCTTGTGGATGGTTTTCAACAGTAATGATTATGTACTTTTTAATATTTTTATTTATTTTTGGTACAGCAGAAAAGGTTATGGTAGGATTGCTTGTTTTATAGTTTATGTTTGACAGGGTTAAGTTCACCTTTTCTGATTTACTAGGCCATGACAGATGTCATAATCAGCTATACACATATTCCAGTCTAAAGCATGAACTAATTTTTTTAGGCTTATAATCCAGTGAAAAAAAATTTTGCAAAAAATAATGGTCTGTCTTGAAGAACAACATGTACCTTCTAACAGCCCAAAGAAATTCAGATATAATATGGAAATGTTACTTAATTCATGTGTGTATGATATTAAGATTACTATTCAGTTTAGATAATTTTTGGGGCATGTACACATTACTTTATAAAATTTGATGAAAAAAGTTAGTGAAACAGACAAATGCAAGTTCTTTAAAACAGAACTGAAACAGTTGCACAGCTCTTTACTGGGTGTGAGGCTCTCATGGCAGTGGGCATTTATACTGAAAGGCACGATAATGTGGCAAGACTGTTGCACCAGTGATTGTGCAAACACTACAATATAGAAGTAGCTGAAAAACATTGGAAACATGAACCACAAAGCATAGATAGAGAATGATAAAGTTCAGAACACATTGGATCCCCAAATGGCAATAGTTCAGAAAACAGACACAAGAAAATAAGATGTAGTAATCCAAGAAAAAAGAAAGACAAAAGTAACATTAATCGATGAAATGGCTACGCCCATCAATTATAGTATCTTACATACTGAGAGATACAGATTTGTATAATACTGGGATTTGCAAACAGAAGTGAGAGTAACGTGGAAGAAAGATATAACCATACAGTTCCAATAGTAGTAGGAGCAAAAAGACTGATAAAAAATAATTTACAATCGTACTTATACATGCTAACTCCATATGAACTGCAAAAGGAGGCACTTCTGGGAAACTGAGGATGCTGAGAAGAGCATTATTAGCTGACATCAAAGCCTGATGGAATACTAACTTAATCGACTCTACCTATGCTCTGACTTAGGAATGGGGATCCATTCCCATCGCTGTATTAGAAATCCAAAATATTTGAATCTAATAAAAAACAGATAATTTCTTTGTGGTATATTATACATATCTCTGGTAGCTAGTCAAAGGAGTGCCCTACAATC
Source organism: Protopterus annectens (assembly GCF_019279795.1). NCBI lineage: Eukaryota > Metazoa > Chordata > Ceratodontiformes > Protopteridae > Protopterus > Protopterus annectens. The sequence continues at coordinate 1,436,374,793 of NC_056728.1, read as the reverse complement.
ACCTGCAAACAATCTCATCAATTTAATGTATAAATTCCTTCAAAAACTGAAACCCAGATCAGCTTCAGTTGACAGTGCACCCACTGGACAGTTAAAATTTTCATCAATGTTTACTGCCCACTCAGTTTCAATATTAATTAGCAAACTTAACAATTATGGTCTTGTTCCTTGAACTTTAAATAATGTTCTTAACCTACATAGGTCCCTACATAAAGGAGAAATATGGATTGACTACAAAAAAGCATTTGATAGTATCTCACATTCATAGATAAAAGAGTGATTAAAATGTATAAGATACATCCTTCACTGATTGACTACATTACAGTAACCATGAAATAGTGGCAGATCACTTTGCATTTAAGCCATGATAAAGGGCAAATTATTATTCCAGGGATAATAATTAAAAGGAGGATATTTCAGGGTGATTTCTTGTCACCCCTGCTATTCTGCTTGCCCTTAACCCATTAAGCTGTCTCCTTAACAGCTTAGGCCATGGCTATACTTTGGTTCCTAGAAAACAACAAAGTGTAAAGACTTCTCATCTTCTCTTTGTCAATGATTTAAAACTGTATACCTCATCAGATGAGGAACTGAAAGCACAACTGCAAGTTGTCAAAACATTTTCAGATGATATAAGAATGTCATTTGGTATTGATAAATGTGCAAAAGCAACATTTAAAATAGGAAAACTCCAACACCAGGAAAACATCAGTTTGGGACAAGAATGTGATATAGAAGAACTTGAGCAAGGAGGAGTGTATAAATATTTGGGAAATGATGAAGGATCAACAATAAAACACAAATAAATGCAAATAAAACTTAGTAAGGAATATTTCAGAAGAAAAAATAATCCTGAAAACAGCACTGACATCTAGGAACAAAATCAATGCTATAAACCAGTTTGCTCTTCCTGTCCTAACTTACAGTTTTGGAGTGACTGACTGGCCCGAAAATGTGTTGGATAGATTAGATAGGAAAACAAGAAGGATGATTCATGCTCACCAAATGATTTATAAAAATCAGTGCTTACCAAGATTATATATTCCCCATTCTGAAGGAGGGATGGGCCTCCTTGAAATTGGTTAAATGTATAGATCTGCAAAGCTGGAACTCCACACATATATGCTGACCTCACAAGACCCAAACATAGTGAAATTCTTGAAACATGAGAAGAATAAATCTAAGATGCCTTTTATGCTTAATTTAGCAGAAGCATATTGGTGTCAAGCAGGAATGGAAATCAAACTAGAAGTAGATACAAATCAGGCACCAACTGAATGCGCTAAAAAACAAAAGAAAGAATATAATGTGAAGGGCTAGATGAGAAGACAAGAAATGTGGAAAATGCATAAATATAGTGTCAAGTATAGAAAACTTCTGGAAGAACCTCATGTTGATCAGGAATGAATGCAGGAATGGTTAAGGAGAGGCGAATTCAAACCAAGAGATGAAAGGTTAATATTGATGGCACAAGATAGTGGGCTACATACATGTTGCTTTACAAAATCCATTGAATATATAGAAGAAACAGACAAATGTAGGTTTTGCAAAACAGAATTGGAAACAGTTGCACACCTTGTTGCTGGTCGTGACATACTAACGGCAGAAGGACTGTATACTGAAAGGCATAATAATATGGCAAGACTGTTGCACTGGGGATTGTGCAAACATTATGGTGCTGAAGTGGCTGAAAAACATTGGAAACATGAGCAACAAAGCATCATAGAAAATGATGACGTCTACAACACATGAGATCACCCATTACCAACAGTTCAAAAGATAGATGATGCAAAACCAGATGTAGTGGTCCAAGAAAAGAAGACAAAAGTAGCATTGATCATTGAAATCACCACACCCATTGACTACAGTGTCCTGCGTACAGAGAGACACAAGGTCATAAAATATCAGGATTTGCAAGTACAAATGAGTGCAATGTGGGAGAAAGATACCCAGATAGTTCCAATAGTAGTAGGAGCAATGGTTCTTATAAAAAAGAGTCTACAATCATATTTAGATATGCTACCAATACATATACTCCATACGAATTGCAGAAGGAGTCATTGCTGGGTACATTGTGAGTGCTGCGAAAAAGAGTGAAACAATACTAATTTCACAAACTTTAATCATACTTTGACTTAAGAATGGGGTCCATTCCCGTCATGGTATTAGAAACCCAAAAGATTTTGTAAAATTAAAAAAGAGGAATATCAGATGCACTAAAGAGTTATTTTGCTTATTATAACTCTTATCGTCCATATCAGTAAATTCTACAAATTTACATTTATGCACAACTACTTCATTATCTAATCAAATACAACCGCATCACAAATTCACAACATGGTGTGTGGTCTAACTATGGCACTGGTATTGTCCTAATGAATGTCATAGACAAAGTGTACATTATCAGCTGTACCATTTATGTATTATTATTATTATTATATATCATGTTATAAAGCTGCTGTTATTACACTTTCATTAATGTTGTTTATATGTACTTGCTGCTGTGCTTTGGATGAGAATTTCACACCAGCTGGAACCAAAAGGATGTTCTTGCAGTATACTTTTACATAATACAAACTAAATACATTGATGTGACCTGACAATTCACATCAGGCCAGTATCCTAATTGATTTTCTTACTATGCAGCCTACTTATCTTCCTAATAAAGAACCAAAGTGTTTATTTTCATTAATGATTTTCATACATTTTTGATTTACATGTGGTTTATCTGTCATAATGTTACATTTTTGTGCAGAGTTATGTAGAAGAAAAGGACTAATAACCCTGTACAATATCTGTTTAGTGGCCACAGAGGTGCTCAGATCAAAAGAGGCAGTACGCATAGCGTGGAAGCTTGGGAGGCGGGGCATGGGTAACTCTGCCACTGGAGATGAGGCTCCCTGTCTTGATGTATTGGCCTCATCTTGTCTTAATGTGGTGTAATAGGACCATAGGGTTGGTTATACAAGTGAAAAATCTGTGTAAGTAGAAAAGGGTGGAAAAGGGTGGACATATGGACATCACATTACCAGACTCTACCCTCACACCATGGCCCTGTTTGTGCTAGGAGTTGGCTGCCATCATGATTGGGCCCATACATTTCTCCAGTGTCGGACAGGTGAATATCCATGGATAAATACCCTGATATCAGGGCACCTGTGAAAACGCATAAGCATTACCAAGTCTAAGAATGAACCCTTCATGAATACCTGTAGCCCAGTGAATTACTCCCATATAACAGAGTGCTATAGAAAAAAATGGTTAACATACCTTGCACAGACTGGAATTAGAGTTGTAAACATAATCATCCTGTAAGAACAAAGAAGCTGTTTATGTTAGTTATATGGATTGAATCAGGCATGTTGTGCAGATTGTACCACATGTTAAGACACAATAACCTGGGGCATCACCAACAGATGTTCAAGGTGCCACATGCAATTCAACATCCAGTTCCAGAACTCCTCAGAGGATACCTGAACTGTCTGGACCCCAATACAGAAATACAAGGAACTTCTCTGTATGTGTCAACAGATTTTGTCAGTGCCCCCCCAGCTTTGGTCATCTGCACCTGTGCCAGGTAGGTTGCCTTATTGCAGGAATGTGCAGTCTTGTTAATGACCCTTCTTCAGACCTGCTGAACCCCCCCCCCCCAGTGATCCCTGAAGCAGCCAAGAAAGCTGTGCTGGCTGTAAAACCCAGTGGAATACTACCAGACCTGCATTCTTATTCATTGTGACTGTAGGCCACACCCTGTAACTGCTATTTTACCAAGCCTCTTCTCCACATCTGCAGTCCACAGTACATGGACACACCTGTAGCAAATCCACAACACGGAGGGATGTAGACTACAAAGTCTCCTGCATGCATGCCTCTGGAATGTGGTTGACCCGTCCACTTTCCACACAGTGAAAAATGTACGGCTAATACATCAGTACTCCATCAGATAAACATGTTGTACTTCAGGGACTCAGACAATACACTGCCCAGTTGGCAGATGGAACCTTTCCTTGCAGAAAACAACAGTATTATAGTACAGTATCTCAGAGTTGGCATAAAGCAGTACACGATCCATGACTTGCATAAAAACAGTGATGTGACACACACAGTCCTCAGCCTACACCAGAGACAATGTCTCCAACATAGACTAAAATACAACAAACGTTACTGTTTTGTAGGTAAATTATATGTTACATCACCTGCAGTTTTCTCACCATGGCATAAATCATTGTCCCTATTCGCATTACCCTGGACAGCATGCATCATGATGTCAGTTCTACCCATTAGCTAAATCCTCTACACCAGCACAGTGTCACAGAGTACAGCAAACAAAATATAACTACAGGATTTATATTACACAAATAAAAATAGTACTAGTTGCAAATCATTTACTTTTGTTGATTGCTTGTATATCTTGTAGACTTTCATCTTGTTACATTGAGTAGTAGCAGCTCTACCAGTTGCTGAATGGCAAACTTCTTTAAAAAGACGAGCACAGTAAATGCCACATCATTTTTGTTTCACAGTTTTGAGACTGATAGTGTGGTCTATTAAGCCAAATGTTCTTGAGTTACACTTTTATCTTACCATCTACTTCCCACAATACCATCTTAAGAGGCTCCTTCAAGACTGTGCACTCACAGAAGTACCTATGAAGCATTTTGTGCATGCACAACTGGGTGATGACCTCAGCAGCGACAATTGGGAAAATTATTGTCATCATATGGTCTGTAGAGGTGCAAAAGTGCGGAAATGTAAATATATGTAGGCACTGTGCTGCTGGTGCACTCACTGCATGGCTTTGTTGACACACCCTAACATCAGTTTGCCATTCAGTGTATTTTCATGCTATTCAACAGTGGCACCACAGCTGGTTTTGCTCACGAGGTACCCGAAGATGCACATCACATGCAGACAGCAGCAGAAACATTTGTGACAGTGAGAGGGCTACCATTTTTTTTTCTGGATTCTGACTTGCTACATTTCCATAGCTTCTGAAGGCACAGAGCATTTTAAAGCCCACAGGTATTGCTGGAAAGAAAGTAAAATATTTCTGTACTTTATGTTTGGAGACCACCAGGACTACCTGAGGGATGACTCCTATGATGGTCCCTAGTGTAATATGGATGATGGCACAGCCATGCCAGAGTGGTTGCTGCTATTTCTGGTATCATTCACTCTGGACAGTAGTGTCAGCACCACTGCTGTGAGCTGCTAATGAGAAGAAGAGGTCACAGAGAGGGTATTCCTGAGATATACAGCAAATATGCAGAGCAGGTCATTGCCCTGTTGTTTCCCATGTAGCTTTGTGGGCCTCTGATGGACATTTTAATTCATGATACTTGAGAAGTTCTTGTTTTTGTCTTTCAGCTCAAGAGCAGATAGCAGAGAGCCAGCTCCTCTAGCAGAGGAGAAAGGGGCATCTCTCCAGATATAGGGGTGGATGTGAGTACTGTCATGTTATAGATTATGTATATCAGAGCAGCATTAAATTACCCACTACTGTAGAATGCAGTTACATGTGCCACATCTATGCGACAGGACTGTATACTGCCTGACATAGCCATATAGACAGATATAGATATAGATATATAGACTACCTTGCTAACCCACAAGAACACTATACATATTCAGGGGGTGATGACATTCCTCATATGCATGGAAATGCCTGGCTTGGTCTGCCTGGACAGCATACCCACTGCAACACTATGCATGAAATGCTGATGTGTTGGCACATCACAAGCTGTGAATGCTGCCACAGACAAGGTGTATGTATGACAGGGGGGTATATATCTCATATTTTTGGCCATGCATCACCCCTCCATATACCCATGAAGGTGACAGCCTCACCTGGCATTCTACAGCCATTTATGCATTACCTCTGTTCTCTACCATAGTGTGTAGCAACCTAAATTACATTTGTTGCCAGGCACATGTAAATACTTGCCTCTGTTGCCAACAGTTGCTTTTTTATCTTTGGTTAACCTCACTGGCACCATCTGCATGTTGGGCTGCTCATATAATAATGCCATCCAATTCTACTTGGCAAGTCTTTTACTTGTCCAATAGAACAGACCCACAGAAGCATACCTACATATAACCCCCATGGTCTGTTATGTCCAACATCATCATCTTGTTACTCAAGCCTACCCCCCACCCCCCAAGCCAGGGGTAAACTGCTGCAGCCTTAGTAAACATCATGCAATAGGTACATCTGAGTTTCTATTTTTAGTCAGCATATTTACATTGTCATAGTGGTATACCTAGCAGATGAGTATTCTACCTGTAGGTACCTGTAGGAGTGATCATCAGATGCAGTAAGTATAGCATTCTGTCTCTCTGTCTCTCTGTTATCACTCACACTTTCACTGTCCTTCTCTCTCTCTCTCTCTCTCTCTCTCTCTCTCTCTCACTTTGTTGCTGTCCTTCTGCTATTTTTTTCTTTTTATGTGTTTTGATATTTTACTTCTAAATGATATGATATAAAGGGCCACAAAGAATGCATGCAACATAGCAGCAGAACATACTGTGAGAGGGGGTGGTCATCAATCCAGCTCAGCCCTCTGAGAAGAAGATGCTTTTCTGGCATCTCCACATCATGGCATTAATGGGACAGATATCAATGGTGGCGGTATCATCACTGGGTGTGGGTGTAGCCAGATGCCTCATATTTCTAAAGGAGACAAGCCAGAAACATGCTGAGACAGCAGGATATACTTCCTGTGTACCCAAGTCACATTGCATCTAGTAGTCACATCTTCTGTCTTTTGTAGTTACATGTGGCATTCAGACACACACAAACTCCACCACAGGTAAGTGCACATATTCTCTTTGAGGATACATCTGTTTGTAACATGAACATAGTAGAATATGGGTGTTTGGGCCACACTTAATTACATTGTTTAGTATGTCTTTGTAGCCACAGGGAAAATCATGAGTACTGTGACACCTGTAAAGGGTAGGAATAACAACAGAATGAGGTCAGTTACCAGTTGGGATCTGATATGACAAAACTTGCACAGTGAGTCATTGTCCCAGGATAAACTGACACTGTCATTCTAACTCCTGGTTTTAGAAATACTCACTGGACAGGGTAATAATGTAGCCTTCGTGCAACTAATAATGATAGTGTGTCATGCCATCTAGCTCTTCTTTGGGGTCTCCATTATCTCACTGAATGTCAGTTAAATCCCAGTAGGAGATGATAACTGCACTACAGCTGAAATTTTCATGCACATTGTAAGATAGGACAGCAGTGCAAAACAGTACTGACCATTAGCCCCTGTCAGGTATGCCTCAGTCAACTTGTGTGCAAGGCTCCAATCCATGCACATCCACTGCTGCACACATCAAAATGGAGATGGCAGATGCTGTGCATTACCTGTTGGGAGGCATGAGGGTAGACTGCTGTTAACAGCTTAGTGTGCTCATTAATGGGCCACATGGCTACAGTGGCCCACTCTCTGAAAATGGTAGCCAGTGCTGCAATTGATGCTCTGTAGCCCATTTTGGCCTGTATCAGCAGAAGCATGTATGCCTATGGTGGACTCACTGGATGGCATACAGTCTATATCTGCTGCAGCTGTGATAGCCCAAACCCAGGGTGACAGTAGTATGTTTTATTTTTTAATATTTTCTTTTATTTCTAGTAATTGCAGTGTGAATTTTGGATATCAAAATTAAGAAATTGAGAAGCGTTTGAAAGATCAGAGAATTGTGGCCTCCATAGAAGGAAGGCTGCAACTAATATCAGATATCCATTTCAGTACTATGCATCATCAGTATCGGAAATAAAATATTATTAAAGAACACATAATTAGAGAAAGTGGAATATATTCTGTCCAAAGGCAAGTTTGTTACTTAGTAATAAGCTTATAAGTTTTTGGAAAAGGAATATCCTGCTCAAATGATTTATGAATGTAGGGGCAAAGAAACTGAAAAAGAGAGAGAGCGTTTAGACCCCTCACTGAAGGCAGTACAGTAGTTGAAAAAGAAAAAAAATTATGACAGAAGGTACAATGTAAGTTGTGTGCTAAACTATACCCTGGGTATGCCAGAAATAAAAAAATATTATTAGCAACTGTGTATACTTGGGAGGAACCATTAGTTAAGAATATTGCTGGTAATGGACCTACTTTTATTAATAAAATAGTAGAAGTCTAAATGGCTTTATTGAGCGTCATCATGGTAAAGTTAAAGTGGAGAGTTTAAGAAACAAAGGAGCATTTTTTTGTAATCATTGCGATCAATTCAAGTGGGTAGCATATGGTCCTTATTTTTATTATAGAAATACTGAAAGGAGTTACACAGCATGAAAATACTGTAACTGTACTACAAACAATGTGGTATATTTGGCAAAGTGTCTTACTTGTCAATCGTTTTATATTGAGAGAACAGATAGGAAATTGCGTTCCAGGATTTATAAACATTGTCATGCTATAAACAAAAGGACTATTAAGAATGCTTTGTAAAAGCAATCTGCAAAATGTAGTGGTTTGAAGAGATTTCTTTTTTTGTATCATTGATGCTATAGAACTGTACATCAAGGAGAGCACTGCTGAAAATTTTCTTGATGTAAAAGAACACGAATGACAAACTTAATTGGACGTGCTTATTAAAGATGGTTTAAATGATCATCTACATTTTAAGTGCATTCTTAAGAAAAAAGGTTCAAGAAAAAAAGAAGCTGTTTTTTATATAGAATTAATTAATTTCATATCATTTAATATGACTTGTTAATCCTGTTGTTGTCACTAATTTTGAATTCTTTTTAAATGTGTATTTAAGTAAATGTAACCAGAGTGTGATGAAGTCATTGGTATGATGAAAGTGCTTACTCTGATGAATAAAGGTTCATTTTTATTATTTTTGTTGCTGGAAGTCTGCTTAGTTCCATTTTGAGTCTTTTTCCATTTTAAAATGGATTTATTTTTTCATTTTTGGGTTTTATTTACATGCTGGAGTTCTGTTAATTTTTTTTTCAGTTTCATCCTTCACAGGGAGTTACACCTCTACAAGGTCTCACAGCTCAGTGATGGATGATAAGGCAGAGCTGGAGCAGAAAACAAGACAATCTACTGGACATGCCCCAGATAGATAGACCTAGTTATATGTCAGACTGCATCTATGTCTTCTGCACCCCTTAGTCACTGCCCAGATTATTAAAACTGTCTAATTTATGGTATATGGGAACATCAGGGATTCCTTCTCCATGGTTATTTGCATAGGGCATGCAATTAAAATATCTACTTTTTTACTGTTAATTTCTGTAAACCTCAGTTTCATGCATACTTTTCATGCTTGGTCAAACTTACACAGGGTATTGGGCTTTGGTATATTCACAGGTGATTATTTATTTGGTACCAGCACTGTAGAACTGCCTCCACTGGATGTTGGAGGATCTGCAGCCTGTGATAATGATGGCTGGGATGAGATGTTACAATCAGGCAGTACAGAGTGTGTGTGTGTGTGTGTGTGTGTGTGTGTGTGTGTGTGTGTGTGTGTGTGTGTGTGTGTGTGTGTGCACGCGCGCGCGTTGGACGTAGAGAATGTGACCACTGCATCCTCTATACAGACCATGGCACAGACTGTATGCCTGCAGATACCAATGACCACACAGGGAGGATAGGTTAATGGGCACACTATCAGTCAGGGAAATGTGGTATCCCCTAGTAGACACATGTCTGAATCTATCCCTAGCACCCATGTACAGAGAGGTATGCACAGGGAGGTGGGTACAGGTATTCAAGGGAGACATGGTTACTGCCTCCTCCTGAGATTGGTGTATCAGTGGCCCCAAGCCAGCATATGCACAGGGCCATCTTGGAGGCACAAACTGGTACCACCATACCCATGGCAGAATTATTGATGGTGATGTTGGGTGTTTGTGATGACCCATGGGATGCATGTCCCATATGTGTAATTGTTTGGATAGACTCAGTCATGTAATGGCACATCCTGTGTCCTCTCTAGCTCACTTGCCAGGGGTGAGTGGCTGTAGTTTAACCTTTACATCTACAGATGATATCCATCATGGTCATGGATGACCTGGACCATGCTCCTACCATGTTAGCATTTCCCGAGCTACCACTGTTGTGGAGGTGTCTACACCTAGGAGTGGCATCCTTATGGTCACAGCTGTCATGCTGGTAGCAAGTCTGATAGCTGATGTCGCTCAACATCATGCAGCATACCAGCAGCTAGCTAGGATCATGGTTCAAGCAGTGTTGCTTTTGACAGAGCCAGTTTCTTTCATGGATGCCTTCACAGGATGTTGAAAGCTCTGGAATGCATCCCCTGTACCTGTTCAGTACAGGTCTAGGGCATACCTTGCAGAAGACCTGTCCAGTACATCGAGCTGCAGGGCTGCAGCTACCGCTGAGGCTGTGTCCCAGATGACCTCCAGTTAAACCACCACAACCTTTAGTACATCACAAACACAGACTTTAACTGACACTGGCCCTTAACAAAGACTTTTAGGTTGAGCATCGTCCCCAGCGCCCCAACACTAGCTGGTGGCAGACACAACAGCACATTTTATTTTAATAATCCTGAGCGCTGACACATTTCCCAGTGAAATAAATCCACTCCTGTGCTCCCATCCTCACCTGTGCAAATGATGGTAACTGTGCCTTACGCATTTTACTTTGTTGCTTGGGTTGCCTATGTCCAATGCAGGGTGGATAGTATATACATGGGTAAGCACAGCCTGGTGTTGTTTTGTCATGCATCACGTTTACTGTATCTGCTTTACTCTTGTCTACTATGTGCTGAAGCTATGTGCAAATCACTGCCTCATTTCTAGTACCATGGCATACTATGCCCTCCTCCATCTGTCATGATCATCCCCTGCCACTGGCTCCTCATCTGACTCAGCCCCCACTGTGGCTATAAGAGGTTCTTGCAGATACACATTTACTAATGCTCTGGCACTCCTACCATTCTTTCTTAATCTTTAGTCTGAACACAAACATTTATCCAAGTTCAAATATGCAGCAGCACCATTGTGCAATTATACATTATCTTGTTTTGCCTCATTAGTCCACCCTCAGATGCTCATTGTAATAATATTGCTGACTACCATGTCAGTATGCAAGCAATAATCCCTGAAAAGCGGTGTATTTTGTGACCTTGATCCATAGGCAGATGGCTTATACATCCCTGGAAGCCATTATTTCCCCAATGACACTCACCCCTGAAAGCATTATCACAATTAGAAAGTGGCGAAGCTAGGGTGGAATGAGAGAGGCAACTGCCCCAGGTGCTGAGTGTTGGGAGCAGGGTGCGATCAGCCAGTATTGCATTTACAATCATTGTAGAAAGCAGTTTACTACAGTTTAAAAAAAATTAAAAAAAAAACTTTTTTTACCTAAAATCTGCACACCTAAGGCTCCATGCAGGCAGGATACAAACCGTACCAACTGTTTACAATATCTGTAGCAGTTTGTTAAGATTTTTTTTAAGTGAAACTGAAGGATATAAACTGTAGCAACTGTTTACAGTATATTAGAAGAATTTTTTTAAGTAAAACATTGGTGCCATAAGGCTCAATGCATGAATTGTAGCAACTGTTTGCTTCATTTGTAGAAAGAAGTTCGCTGCAGTTTATAATAAGAAGAGTTTTTTTAATAAAACAAAGGAGCGTCAGGGCATAGAAATAGATAGGATTTGAGTGGCTAGGTGTGTGTGTGTGTGTGTGTGTGTGGGGGGGGGGTGCATCTGGCCACCTGACTGGTGTGCCAGTAGAAGGAATGTTTTTTTTTTTTTGCTTTTCAATGAAAGAGCTGGGGGGGGGGCTACTGATTCATGGTACCAGCACAGGGTGTTGGTTGGGCCAGCTGTGCTTCTTCACTTAGACAATGGGTTATGGAATAAATTGTTTCATATTCCCTTTTTTTTAGTTGATTTTATTATATATTCTTGATGTAAAATAGTTCCTACAGCATATGTAACTGTTGTTGGAAGAAGTACTTTACATCCAAAATATAAATTATATAAGTATTTAATGCCAACACACACACACACACACACACACACACACACACACACACACACACACACACACACACACACACACACAAAAGGATACGCACGCCACACGCAGAGGCAGAGATAGACACACACACACACACACACACACACACACACACACACACACACAGAAACACACACGTGTAAGTACAGAGATCTACATAGAAACACATACACATACAAACGTGCTTGTGTGTGTGTGTGTGTGTGTGTGTGTGTGTGTGTGTGTCTGTGCGTCTGTATAGGTGCATAGATATATAGATATGAAGATGAATGGACACACACACACACACACACACACACACACACACACACACACACACACACACACACACACACACACACACAGACACACACACACACAGAAACACACATGTGTAAGTACAGAGATCTACATAGAAACACATACACATACAAACGTGCTTGTGTGTGTGTGTGTGTGTGTGTGTGTCTGTGTGTCTGTATAGGTGCATAGATATATAGATATGAAGATGAATGGACACACACACACACACACACACACACACACACACACACACACACACACACACACACACACACAACACACACAAGAGTGCCCAGCAATTCCAGACACTTTCTTGACTAAAATACCTCGCCTGTCATTGCGGTCAGATGAATGAAAAAAAACAGAAAGTGCAAAATCCTGCAGCTCCCCCATTTCTCAGAACATCCCTGATTTTCACTTTTTATTTTCTGGTGAATCACTGAGGATCAGGTCATCAAAGCAAGACAAAATAGTTTCATAGTTCTAATTGTTCGGATAATGTATGTTGAAGAAAAGCCTTTTCAAACACGAATCCTTGAGGAAAGAATTTGAGAGGTATATATTTTCCCTTTCTTTTGCTTAATCATTCTCTGTCTGTGTCTCTCACTGTCTCTCTCTCTCACACACACACACACACACACACACACACACACACACACACACACACACACACACACACACACACACACACACACACACTGCCTCTCAGAACAATTTTTTTCTCCTAGCTAAATGCCTAAATTTAGCTTTTTTAAACTTTTCTTAGTACGCTTTAAGTAAAATGGCAAATCTGTTTAACTGCTTATTAGTTACTTTTGCTAGCTTTGTTTTTTTTATGTCCACTAAAAGCCAAACTCTTCTTAAAAAGCATACAGAAATGGTGGCTATTTGCTTTTTTTGTCTGAGCTTCACAGTAGCTTAATTAATTTTCTCAATGGCCATTAGTTTACAGCATGTCCGACCATACAGCTCAGCCTGTCTGACTTGCAACACTTCAATTGCTGAATCACACACACCTTGAAAGTTGCCATCCTTCATGCAGATTCACTTATCCTGATACAGGAAGTTTTCTGAATCTGGCCTCTTGTCTATGTAATGCATGAATTATCTTGTAGTCTAACATTAGATTCCTAATAAAAAAAAATGTTTTGTCTAATGATGTAGCACGAAGCATTTCATATCCTCGGATCCTCGGCTCCGACTCGGCCACTTACTAAAGCTCGAGAGCTAATTTTACCGGCTCGAGGCAACCCTATATCCCATGATGCTAGGCGATAACTACCCAGATCTCGTTTGGTAGCTAAGGAAAAATTATGGAATATAGTCCTCCAACTGGAGAGGAGGAGGAAAAAGGGAATAATCCCGCCAAAGAGACCAATCTAATCTAGTGACACTAGTAATCTATTTAGCTGGAAATGCTAGATCAGGACTCTTCAAGGAAGAGGAACAATCTTCTCGGTCTGTCCAGGCTAGGGGGATGGTGGGAGGGACGCAAGATAGAAGGCGAGAGAAGACAACTAACATGGAACGTTATGGTAGGTACATAACTTCTCAATGTTAAGTTGTCAATCTCGCCTTCATTCTTGCTGGATGGGACCGCGTCCCTAGCACCTTTATTCTGGGTGGCTCAATGGAACAGACTCTTGAGAATGGTGGAACCAAAATTTGCCCTGTTTCTGGAGGCCAAGTCCAATTTGTAATGCGAAACAAAGGTATGAGGAGAGGCCCATGTGGCTGCTGCACAAATAGTGTCTATTGGTAGTCTAGCTTGAACAGCTGTAGGTGTAGCTAGTGCTCTAGTTGAATGGGCTTTTGGCCTAGAAGTCAACTCTCTACCTCTGAGTTAATAAATGCATGTAATCACAGAAGACAGCCACCTAGATAGGGTTACCTTAGATACTGGAAGGCCTTTCCTGTTCTCTGCATACGATAAAAACAGTTGATCAGATTTCCTAATTTGTAAAAAAAAAAAAAAAAAAAAAAAAAAAGATTTCCTAATTTGTTTGGTTCTGTCCAAATAATATCGGAGCTGGCGATGAACATCCAGATAATGTAGTTTTTGCTCCACTCTATTAGTGTAATTTGGGAAAAAAACTGGGAGACCAATAGATTGATTTAAGTTCGTCTGCTAGGCCACCTTGGGTAAGAAAGATGGATTAGTCCTTAGAGAAACTCTGTCTTTGTGGAAGATTAAGTAGGGAGGACGAATGCAGAGGGCATGAAGCTCAGATACTCTCCTAGCAGAAGTAATGGCGACTAGGAAGAGTGTCTTCCAGGAAAGAAATTTCAATGAACAGGAAGCCGCAGGTTCAAAGGGGGGAAGAATCAAGGATGTTAAGACTAAATTTAGATCCCACTGTGGTGGAGGGTCTTTGATCGGAGGCTTAAGTAAAAATACACCTCTAAGGAATGCCTTGCAAAACTTATAGGACATGATGTTGCGGTCCGACAAGCCTATATGAAAATTTGAAATGGCCGCCAACTGAACTTTAACTGTGGAGGAAGAAGATCCTGAGTGAAAAATTTCAGCTAAGAAGTCCAAGACCGAATTAATCAGAGCAGTAAAGGGTTCTATATTCCTAGCTTTTGCCCAGAAGGAGAAATGTTGCCATTTACTAGTGTAAATCCTTCTGGTGGAAGATTTAAGGGAAGCTACTATGATATCCCGGACGGGATTAGAAATCATAGGAAGCCTGGCTAGGGACGGAAGTGGAGCAACCAAGCAGTGAGGTTGAGAGAAGGTATGGATTGGTGCAGCTGCCCCGACTGGTTGGTCAGAAGATCTGGAACCAGGTCCAGATGCCAAGGCTGCACCAAAAGATAACGATGCAGGAATGGAAACCATAACTGTCGAGGCTAATAAGGGGCAATGAGAATCATCTTGGCTCTCAAGGCGGTTGCTTTCTGAATTACTTGTGGTATTAGAGGAAAAGGTGGAAAAGCATAGAGAAGTCCCCGGGGCCAATCTTGGACTAGAGCATCTCTGGGGGATGGCCTGGAAGGGGAAGAGGGTGAAGAAGTCAGGGCATTTGCTGTTTTGAGACATAGCAAAAAGATCACAGCAAGGAAGGC
Source organism: Protopterus annectens (assembly GCF_019279795.1). Lineage (NCBI taxonomy): Eukaryota > Metazoa > Chordata > Ceratodontiformes > Protopteridae > Protopterus > Protopterus annectens. The sequence continues at coordinate 1,436,359,408 of NC_056728.1, read as the reverse complement.
TCCACTTCTGAAAAATCTCTTCCGTCACAGATTGTTTGAGAGACCACTCGTGAGGCATGAGAATAGCTTTGCTCAACCTGTCCGCTATGATGTTGGACTTCCCGGGGATATGCATTGCTATCAGAAACCGCTGAGAAGAGATTGCCCACTGCCAAAGTCTGAGTGCCTCTCGACACAGTGGATAATACTTGGTTCCGCCCTGCTTGTTGATATACCACACTACGGACATATTGTCCGTTTGGATTGCAATAGTCCCCAGGGGAAGAGAGTCGTGGAGGGCTTGCAATGTTAAAAGCACTGCTCTCATCTCCAGGACATTTATATGTAGGTGCCATTCGAAAGGTTGCCAAGTGCCATGGACCATCCTGCCCTGAAAATGCCCCCCCCACCAGATCAGGGAGGCGTCCGATGTAACCGTGGCGACCGTGGCAGGAGGAACAAAGGTTCTGCTTTGATGGACTTGAGAGGACAATATCCACCAGGACAGATGCCTTTAGCAAGCTGGCATTATCATGATCTTGTGATGCATAGGGAGTCATTGAAAAGACCATTGGGCGAAAAGCATCCACTGAAGGAGATGCATGTAAAAGCGGGCAAGGGGAAGAAGTGTTATGGCGGCCGCCATAAGACCCAATACTTTCAGGGCATACCTGGCCTGAATTTTGTCGCTCTGAAGAAGAACATGGATGTGGTTTTGAATATCTAAGATCCTTTGATCTGTTAATTTTAATGACAGTTGTACGGTGTCCAAATTGGCGCCTGTAAAGGTAATAGACTGACAAGGCGACAAGGCAGATTTTTCAAAATTTATAGAGATTCCTAGCCCTCTGCAAATGTGAATGATCTAAAATTCCAATCACTCCCCTCCCATGTATTTAAGTTTTATTTTGATTTGGATAAATGCAATAATGATAAACCTAAGCTGTAGGTAAACAAAAATAAGGGATACATGGATTTGTGTGATCAACTTGTGGATTTATTTCTGTTTCCTGATTAAAGTGCGGTTTGAGTGCGCTGTTTCCAGCTTTATTTGGATACATGGATTTATTATTTTTATCTATGCATTCCAGTGAAGGTATTCAGATCTATCTGCAAATGTACGTAGTGTGGTGAGATATAAATATTTATATATATATATATATATATATATATATATATATATATATATATAATAGACACATGGTTGTGTATATATATATATATATATATATATATATAGAGAGAGAGAGAGAGAAAGAGATACAGTGCTTCCTTGCATAAAAGGCCCTTGTGGTTAACTAATGGCTAACTTCACATTATGTTTAGAGGTATATTGTTACAGCCCAGAGTTCTTGAAAGGAACGATATAACTCCACTGCTGACTTTTTTTACACTGTGAGCATTTAGTTAATGGAGAGGTAGGTTTGTTCAACTAGAAGTGAATTTTATCAGCCAGCTTTGAAGAAGCATTGCAAAAGGCAAGCACCCCGCCCCCACCCATTTTCTGAGAAAGAAGATGCTATTGTTGCATCTCAGATGGCAGGGTAAGCAATCGCACCTATTTAATTCACATTTAATCTTTGCTGAGAAGCTTTATTGATTCTTTTTTCTAAATAGCCATTGCACTTCTTTCTCAGAATTAGATCACCTTTTTAGTTATTGACAGGACCTATGTATTAATGGCTTTATTATTAGGGAAGCATTTGCTTCAGCTTTTTTTCAAAGGCATTATATATTTAGTTATCATAGACATTAAACGTGTTTCTTTTCAGAAAGCAAAAAACATTTTACACCTTTGAGCAAACAAAATAAGGACCTTGAATTAAAGGAGCAAACTGTATAGGCCAAATAAGGCATATTTTACCATCTGGGATAACTTAATTGTATTTCTATGGTTTGCAATGAGAGCTATAACAGCACTTTTCCATATATTGAATTTGAAAAATAAATATTGGTATATCAACAAGTTCTAAACAAAACGTTTAATTTGTGACAGCCGTGATCATATGTACCATTTGAACAGACTATAAAACAAATTTGTTAGTAGTTGTTTTATTTTTCATAATTGGTATTTTTGTGAATATTTATGTAACAATATACTTTTGCTTACAGGGCCTTAGAACAGTGTATGACTTGTTTGACGATTACCCTTCATTTTCTATTTCAGGACTATAGACCAAAGGAAAGCTCAGCGGTAACAAAGTGTTTCTTTTTACCTGGGTACTGTTCCTACCATGAAAGAGAACATACGCTACTTTAATTTCCCCTGACAGTTTGTACACAATGAATGAAATCAAGCAATTGATTAATTGTACATGTTTTGGATTTTTGCAAGACAGCTTCTCAAGGACTGTGGAATGTCTTCCTTGTAACAAACATTGGAAAGTATAATGACTGATGAGAAGTGCACCCAGAGTTTCACAAGAGCTTTGTGTCAAGCTCAATATCTTATAACCCTAGCGTAAAAACACTGATACATGTGTTGCAATGGTTACATAAACTGTGAATGGAAACTGTCTATAACCATTTCAGTTACTTTAGTGATGCTAAAAAGAAAAAGTAAAGTAGGGCAAAAGTTTACTTATACAACATGAATTTTTTCACAAAAATTAACAGGCAGTTCCGTAGAACTATTATCCTTCTTACTACATTTTGCATGGCGAGCATTGTGATTTCTGCTTATTATCTGTATAGTGGATACAAACAGGAACTAGAAATTTCAGAGACTATACCTGAAGAGGATTGTGGGCACCTTGAATTTTTACAATATGGATTTACAGACCTGAACTCTATAAAGCATGTCGACTCATCTCGGACAGATTCTGTGGTTCTTGTGTTTATTGAGAGTCAGTACTCAAAGCTTGGGCAAGATATTATAGCTCTTCTAGAAGCAAGTAGGTTTGACTACCACACAGTCATTGCATCTGGAAAAGGAGATATTCCTGCCTTGACAGATAAGGATAAAGGTAGATATATACTTATCATATATGAAAATATGTTAAAGTATTTACACTTGGATTCATGGAACAGGAGCATGCTGGATAGGTACTGCAAAGACTACAGTGTTGGTATTATTGGATTTCTTAAAGCTAATGAGAACAGTCTTAAAAATTCTCACCTGAAGGACTTATCTTTATACTACCATGCTAATCTAGGTCTTAGGGACTGCTGTGTAAATCCTTATTCACCTTTGCTTCATGTCACAAAATCTCCACAGGTTGAACAAGGTCCACTGCCTGGAGATGATTGGACTGTTTTCCATATTAATCACTCTATTTACCAACCTGTGCTGCTAGCCAAGGTAAAGTCACCAGCAAACATCTCACCATCCATTCCAAAAGATGTTTTTCATGCAGCAGTAATCCAGGATTTGGGGATTCATGATGGTATTCAGCGAATCATCTTTGGAAACAATTTAAATTTTTGGCTGCACAGACTCATTTTTATAGATGCCATTGGCTTTCTTTCAGGAAACAAACTTTCTCTTTCTTTAGAGAGATATATTCAGGTGGACATCGATGATATATTTGTTGGAAAAGAAGGCACAAGAATGAAAATAAATGATGTAAAGGTAAGAATAATATTGCAAAACTTTTATTTGAAATTCTGTACATATGCATTTGAATACATCTCAAAAGAGCAAAGCTCATAATGCAGTCATTCAGTAAAGTGAATAGATACATTTCAGCAACAAATTTAATAAAGTAAACAAGAGTCACTAGTTAGATAGTTTCCTAACCTAACATTTTCCCAGCCTAATGGATAAGTTATGACTACATGTCAGAGTACAACTTTGGGTTCTTTTAAGGCTGATCTTGATGATTGGATGAGTAGACACCATTTTACTGCAAGTTGGTCATATACAGCTCTCCTTGACTCATGAGACAAACACAATTAGGGGCTTGAAAAAGAGGACATGAGCTTTTAAGTATGTCTATTTAAAGGTGTATGTGGCTTGGCATCTTCTGACCCTCATCATTGCTTGCCTAGTGTTCTTCATATATTGTTATGTACCTCATGGAATTTGGCAATTACCTCCTTACAATATAGAATACCACATTTCACTGTTTCTGGTACAGATAACAGATAGCTAATTTGATTTATTTTATTTGTAAGTATGCTCCTCTCCAATTTTCAATGACCTGCAATCTCTCTCTTGTGATATTATGAAGGGTGTGAATTAAGAACGTGTAAATAGCATGTATCTGCTGTCTCAAAAATGTCATCATGGAGTGTTGTACACCTCATTTATTTTGATTCTAACTGTACTTCTTCTAAAAGTATATTGACACCTAAATACTACAGATAGAATGCCTTATGCTGAAACTGGAAATGCAGCATACTTTAATACAAAACACAACATAAATTAGTGCTTGTAAATTTGAAGAATCAACTTTTTTATCTCACCTCAAAACCATTGATACCATATGTTGGCATCTTTTATGATAACATGTTGGGCTATGCCCATGTAGAAACAAGTGGGCAGGTAAGAAAAAAAAATAAAATATTGAAAAAAAAACCACAAAACATGCTTTTTTTTACAGAATGAAGAGTGATTTCAGTGTATAACATTGCTAGTAATGAAAAATAGTACTGCATGAAAGAATATGGAAAGATGTTGAAAACATTCTAAAGTACTATAGTACTACTGATGTAATTTTCTCAAAATAGCTTTTAGAAAGTGTACACATTTGTATTCCTTATTTTGGTAAGTTTGTTACCTTCTTTCATACCAGTGATAGGTTCTGAAAGCAGTCCACCAGTTTTTATTTATTTACTTATCTTTTTACTGACTACTGTCCGCATATGGCATTTTGCTTGTTTATTCATATCATAGGCTGTTGTCGCAGTGGTCACAATTTTATAAAGAGGATATTTTGATGACAGAACTACATAAGTGAACTGAAAGAGAAGTGCAGTGATCAGAATTATTCTAATGAAACTGGTCCTACTAATACAGAAAATAGCTAGCTAGTTAAATCAAATATACATACAGAAGTAGCTCACACACTTACATTTGTCATTCTGCTCTGCAATTTGAGGCTGCTTATATTTCAGTAAAATGAAATACAAGAAAGGAAGAACAGTGCAGAAAGGTGTTATCATGTGAAATATGCTACATCTTTGCATAGTGTGAAGCACAAAGCAACACAAATGCCTTCAGTGACATGCATAACAGTGTTATTTCATATATATATAGTCCAAATTTTGGAAATATTACTACTGTTATTAAGTGGATCACCTATGCATCAAACAGTATTTTGGGGAGTACTTTCTAGCACAATACAAAATAGCTATAACTTCAGATGTTAAGTTGTCAATCTCGCCTTCATTCTTGCTTGATGGGTTCGGAGCCGATCCTCGGCTCCGACTCGGCACTTTGCTAAGCTCGAGAGTCACTTTTACCAGCTCGAGGCAGCCCCATATCCCATGATGCAAGGCGGTAAGTACCCAGATCTCGTTTGCCGCTTCGCTGATGAGGTCCTCCTTTTGCCAGCTCCTGGTAAGTGTTTTAAATAATACTATTTTTGCCCCTTTTTTACTTTAAAACGTTATATTTAACGTTTTTAGTTTAGATTAAGTCCCTTTCTGACTAGAAAATCCCTCACTCCTTAATCTTTTTAGTCAGGCCTTCTCCCCTCCCATCCCCCCCTTGTTAGGGTGTGTGTGTGTGTGTGTGAGAGGTTAGTTATCTTATTATTTTTGGGATAACTGGTTCTTGGGACTGTGTTGTGTGTGTTTTTGCAACCATGTCCAAGGAAAGGGTCTCAGGCTTTAAGAAGTGTGACTCGTGCTGTCAGAAGATGTCTCTGACAGACGGTCACACTTCTTGCCTATACTGCCTGGGACCTCTCCACCTGCAGGACTCCTGTGCAATTTGTCATTTCTTTAGCCAGAGAGTCCTGCAGGAGAGGAGAAACAAATTGATTTTAAGGGGCCTACTTAAACCGGAGGGCTCTCCGGCTAAGTCGGCTCCGAGTAAGACTTACAAGTCTTCCAAGGCCCAGGCTTCTGTGTCTAAGCCTGCGGCCTCGGTTCTGACTCTTTCAGAGTCGAGATCGGCTCCAGCTGGAGCCGATCCTGGTTTGCACAAACCTTCGGCACCAATAGCTATCGGTGCCGATACTGGTTCGGTCACATCGGTGTTGGCTCCGATTGGTTCCGACCACCATGTGGCTCAGGCTTCGGTGTCGGCGCCGACTGGCTCTGACACCCTTACCTTTATGTCTGTATCGGCCCCGGCCAGAGCCGATGCATCGAGACCTTCTGTCGGTGCCGAAAAGTCTTCGGCTCCGACTGCATCCATGGGTTCGTCTGCTCTAATGGTTCCTTCGAGGAAGAGGTCCAGGTCCCCTTCCTTGGAACCGATACTCTCGGCTCCGGCCTCACCTCTCCTCTCGGAACGGAGCCATTGGAGCCGATCATCTAGGTCATCCAGGCTTTCTGACCATGATTTAGAGAGGGTGGTCAGTAGATTATTAAAATCACAGGCACTGGCCCAGATGCTACATAGTCCGTCTCAACAGATGACTATTAGTCCACACCCCCTTGCAGTTCCTCCTTCGACTCTACCTCAGAGTTTGGAGCTGGAGTCTTCGGGAATAGTTTCTGCTATGGCTGAGGGACAGATACCCCCCCCCCTTCTGCTCCCTCAGCCTCTACTCTTATCTCCTCTTCTAGACCTTCCTTAGAGGGATTCGGTGGTCGGGCTTCCCTGCTCTCCTCTGAGGGGGTGAGTGGCATCGGACCCTTGTCCGACCCCACTCTTCCCCTTGGAGCCTCGGCCTTGGTGAGCTCGGCTCCGACATCTGCCTCGGAGCCTTCCCTTTCAGTGGACCCTGGAGTTCCGGTTTCTTCGGAACGGGTTCTCTCGGACCTCCCTGGGAGGGGAGCCTTCGAGGTGATGAAGAGTGTGCTGGCCACTGGACTCAGCCAGCAGTCTGTTCCCTTAGCTCCTCCCTCTACGGTGCCTGTCGATATCTCTGCCATCTCTCTTGCTCCCAGACCCAGAGATCCTCTGCCTCAGGTTTCCCCACTGGGAAGAACCCCCTCTTCCGAGGATTCTCCTGATCAGTCAGGGGATCCGCCGCGGAAGAGAACTTGTAAGAGGAAACACGTAGACTCCCCCGAGTCTATCACTTCAGATACCGACTTAGATGAGTCGGAGGGATCCCCAAGATCCCCCTCTGAGGATGTCTCCTTTTCAGACATCCTAGAACTCCTTAAACAGAGGGGAAACTGGCCCTCCAATAATCCCTCTGAGGATGAGTCGGTATACCTGGAGGCGTTTGGATCTCGGCCCTTCACCTCCTGGGTGTCTCCGCCTTTCGACCCCCTTATGCAGGTTATTGCTCGAAAGACGTGGGCTGCTCCTGACTCTGTAGAGCCAGTTCCTAGGAGGCCTTCTAAATTTATTACTGCCCCTTCGGGCAAGCAATTCCTTACGAAAGGTGTCCCTGCTGATGCCATGGTGGTGGCGGCTGCTACTAAGAAGGAACTTGCAGATCCTTCCGTACCTGTCCATCCTCCTAATAAGGACTCTAGGACCATGGATAGGTATGGTAAGCGGATGTTTTCTTCAGCGACCTTTGCTATGTGCTCGCTGAACTACTTATGTCACTTCACCAGACTCCAAAGGGACATCCTTAAGGAGCTAGGTGAAGTAGTACAGGATCCCACAGCTGCAGGGGCTCAAGAAAAAATTGCTTCGCAGCTAGGAACCCTTAATTCTATTGCTAACTCCTCCATGCGACTGATATCATATGCAGCAGATGGAGTGAGTAGGGCCACAGGTACAGGTGTGGCTCTTAGACGCCAAACCTGGATGCGGCTCTGTAATTTTGCAGATCCCTTTAAGGCATCCTTCACAAACTCTCCCTTTGATGGGTCAGCTTTGTTTGGCCCTCAAGTGAAGGAAACATTGACCAGGTGTGAGCAGGACGGCAAGACTCTTTCTGCCATAGGGGTCCATTTTTCCACCCCTTCTAGACCTTACCCTAAAGGACAGAAGGGTGGCAAAATGTGGTTCCGCAAATCCCAAGGAGTCACACTGGATACAAGTGGTCAGTTTACCCCTAGAGTCAGAGGGGGTAACAATAACAGACGCCACTCTAGAGGCAGAGGGGGTCCACAAAACCAGGGAAGCAGAGAGCCTCTCTCTGACAAGCCCTTTCAGCATCCCTGAGATGTTGCCCGACTGTCCATCCTTGGAGGCAGTCGGGGGAAGACTATCACTGTACCCAGAAGCCTGGCATTCCCTCACTCAAGACAGATGGGTACAGTCGATCATATCCGAGGGTTACAAAATTCCTTTCGAGGAAAGTCCTTTTTCTCACTCAAATTCCCTTCCAGATGTACCACCCGGTCTAAGGGAAATTGCAGAGTTAGAAGTATTCAAACTTCTACAAAAAAAGAGCCATTCAGCCAGTTACAACAGACCATTCAGAGCCGGAATCTACTCAAGGTTCTTTTGGTCCCCAAAAAGACGGGAGACTGGAGACCAATATTGGATCTCAGCAGACTCAACAAGTCTGTGAGAAAGACAAGATTCCGAATGGTCACACTTCAGTCAATTCTGCCCTTCCTAGAGAAGGACAACTGGATATGCTCAATAGATCTTCAGGATGCGTACTATCACATAAAAATTCACAGGCGCTCCAGAAGGTTTCTCCGCTTTCAGCTGGGGTCCAGTCACTTCCAATTCAGAGCCCTGCCCTTTGGTCTCACTACAGCCCCCAGAGTGTTCACCAAATGTATGGCAGTGGTCACGGCTCACCTGAGACGTCAAGGATTCCAGGTGTTTCCGTATCTAGACGACTGGCTCCTTTCAGCCACCACCAGGCATCAACTTCTTCAAGCCAGGGATTACACAATAAATCTTTGCGGTCAATTGGGAATTTCGATCAACTACGAAAAATCCTCCTTATTGCCCTGCCAGTCTATTACTTTCATAGGCGCAAACTTAAACACTGTTCGGATGTCAGCTATCCTCACAGATCAAAGAATCTCAGACATTCAAAGTCACGTGAGGATCATTCTAGCCAGCAAGAAAGTGCAGGCCAGAATGGTTCTAAAGGTGTTGGGCCTCATGGCTGCGGCCATTACCCTTCTTCCCCTGGCCCGCTTCTACATGCGCCTGCTTCAGTGGATGTTGTTCACTCAGTGGTCTTACCAACAACTTCCGATGCGTCACCAAATACTGGTGACACAGATTTGCAAGAATCATCTTTCATGGTGGATTACTTCTCCCCAGATTCACCAAGGCAGACCCTTTGTACCCCCAGCCCCGGTAGCCACTGTCACAACGGACGCCTCCCTGATCGGGTGGGGGGGTCATTATCAGGGCAGGATGGTTCATGGGACGTGGCAACCGTTCGAATACCACCTGCACATAAATGTCCTAGAGATGAGAGCAGTGCTTTTAACGTTGCAAGCCCTCAACGACTTTCTTCCCTTGGGGACAATTGCAGTCCACATAGACAACATGTCTGTAGTATGGTATATCAACAAACAGGGTGGAACCAAGTCCTACCCCTTGTGTCGAGAAGCGCCCAGACTTTGGCAATGGGCGATCTCCTCTCATCGGTTTCTGGTAGCAACACATATCCCTGGGAAAACCAACATTTTAGCGGACAGATTGAGCAGAGCTATTCTCATGCCTCACGAGTGGTCTCTCAAACAATCTATAGTGGAGGAGATTTTTCTAGAATGGGACCGCCCATGTTGCGATCTTTTTGCTACTCCCCAAAACAGCAAATGCCCAGACTTCTTCTCTCTCTTCCCACTGCGAGGCCATCCCCCCAGAGACGCTCTGACCCAGGATTGGCCCCAGGGACTTCTTTATGCCTTTCCTCCCTTTCCGCTGATTCCACAAGTAATCCAGAAAGCCACCGTTTTGAGAGCCAAAATGATTCTCATTGCTCCTTATTGGCCTCAACAAATTTGGTTTCCGTTCCTCTATCGTCACCTTTTGGTGCAGCCGTGGCATCTGGACCCAGTGCCAGATCTTCTGATTCACCAATCGGGTCAGCTGCACCGGTCTATCCTTTCTCTCAACCTCACAGCATGGTTGCTCCACTTCCGTCCTTAGTCAGGCTTCCTATGATCTCTAATCCTGTTAGAGACATCATAGTAGCTTCCCTAAAATCCTCCACTAGGAGGATTTATACTAGCAAATGGAAACGTTTTTCTTGTTGGGCAAAAGCTAAAAATATTGATCCCTTTACTGCTCCAGTACAAGCAGTTTTGGATTTCTTAGCGGAAATCTTTCACGCGGGCTCCTCTTCTTCCACGGTCAAAGTTCAGTTGGCTGCTATCTCGAACTTTCATGTCGGGTTCGCAGACCACAACATTATGTCCCACAGGCTTTGTAGAGCCTTCCTAAAAGGAATTTTTCTCCTGAAGCCTCCAATCAGGAGTCCTCCTCCTCAATGGGACTTAAATTTAGTGCTGACATCCTTGATTCTTCCTCCCTTCGAGCCAGCTGTTTCATGTTCCCTGAAATTTCTTTCATGGAAAACTTTATTCCTGGTTGCTATTACATCGGCTAGGAGGGTGTCTGAACTTCATGCTCTATCTGTTCGCCCCCCCCTATTTAGTCTTCCACAAAGACAGAGTATCATTGAGAACTAATCTGACCTTCTTGCCTAAGGTCGCCTCAAAGACTAATTTGAATCAGGCTATTGATCTCCCTGTATTTTTCCCAAACTACTCAAACAGATCGGAACAAAAATTACATTATCTTGATGTTCACCGCCAACTCAGATATTATTTGGACAGAACAAAACAATTCAGGAAATCCGATCAGCTCTTTGTTTCTTATGCTGATAACAAGAAAGGCCTTCCTGTCTCAAAAGTGACCTTATCTAGATGGCTTTCTTCTGTCATCTCTGAAATTTATCAGCTCAGGGGAAAACAGCTGTGCTCGAAACCTAAAGCGCATTCAACCAGAAGCTTAGCCACTTCCACAGCTTTTCAAGCTAGACTTCCATTAGACACTATTTGTGCAGCAGCCACTTGGGCCACTCCTCATACCTTTGTTTCCCATTACAAATTGGATTTGGCCTCCACGGACAGAGCCAGTTTTGGCTCTACAGTTCTCAAGAGTCTGTTCCATTGAGCCACCCCGTATAGAGGTGCTAGGAACGCGGTCCCATCAAGCAAGAATGAAGGCGAGATTGACAACTTAACATTGAGAAGTTATGTACCTACCATAACGTTCCATGTTAGTTGTCTTCTCTCGCCTTCTTTCTTGCGACCCTCCCTCCTTCCCCCTGGCCTGGACAGACCTTTCTCTCTACATGGAAGTATACTTCTGAAGACCATACAGTGCTGGTCCTTCAACCATCCTTCAGGCCTTTTCTCTCCTTCTTTCTTCCTTTGGAAGTTATTTATGCTAGGTGTTATTGCCTATAGACAACAAACGAGATCTGGGTACTTACCGCCTTGCATCATGGGATATGGGGCTGCCTCGAGCTGGTAAAAGTGACTCTCGAGCTTAGCAAAGTGCCGAGTCGGAGCCGAGGATCGGCTCCGAACCCATCAAGCAAGAAAGAAGGCGAGAGAAGACAACTAACATGGAACGTTATGGTAGGTACATAACTTCTCAATATATAGATGTAAACAGATTAAGTTAAAGGGTGGAATCATTTTATTCATGCCATATTATAAGTGCCTTATACATCTCTAGTCATGTTGCAGAGTACGCAAAGTGTTTCCTGGTATGACAGAAATTATACTGCTTCTGTATCCTGTGTAAAAACATTATACTTTTCTCAGCAGGAAATGCAAAATATGAAAAGAGGTGACATGACATTCTGCACACCATGTTGTATCTTCTGATTCCTAAATCTATTTTGTAGTAAATGGACTAGTATTTACTAAGAGTCTTTCAAATGACTATGTTGGCATTTAACTGTGCTGATAGGTCATTTTGTCTAGTTCATCTTATATATTGCCACTAACATCTCTTGTGTAATGTATGACATTGCATTCACTGTACAACACTAAACATGCAGGGTAGAGCTTTAAGTAAATGTACTTAAATAGATTGCTTCGTAATTAGTTGTTTGAAAGCAGAGTTGATGGCTAAAGGAGAACAGGGGACATATAACAGACCTGAAATGAAACTAGATACTTGTATGACTCCACGTAATTCCTGCACTGTAGGTTTTAGCCAAGCTCCCTTTCAGATTGTACATGGAGGTTTAGTATGCTTAGGCACTGCAGACGTTGTCACTATGAATTATTTTTAAGGACAAGAAACAAGGAAAACAATGATAACTTAAAAATATCGACACATTACTAAGTAGGAGAAACCTATTAAAAATTTAAGAAAAACAAATTTGCAAAGCTGCAGTTGTGTGTGTGTGTGTGTGTGTGTGTGTGTGTGTGTGTGTGTGTGTGTGTGTGTGTGTGTGTGTGTGTGTGTGCGTGTGTGCACGCATGTCTGTCAGGTACATCTTCTACACAGATTATTACAAGGTGTATTATGAGGAATACAATTATTCTTAGGGCTTTGATGCTGTGGTGTGAATTCATTAATAATTGTTTTGATAATGGAAATAGGCTGTATGTTTTTTTTTCACCTTAAAATTATTTTAAAAACAATACTTTGCATTTTATCTAGACAAAGGAACAGTAGTGCTGACAGTGATAGTGCCATTTAAGACAGCTTATTTTCCAGACTGTGATGTGCCATGCAATTTAAGCATGCATGGACAGCCCTAGAATGAGAATAAATAAAGTATCACTAACATTGGGCTGGTTATGGTGAGACAGCTTTAGACAAACAAAGGTAGTTGAAAACATGATTTCCATTGAACTGAGTCATATCATACCACTGGGATAGTTACCTTTTGGAAACTTTTGCCTATTGGACATTATGATAAACATTATTAGAATAAATATTCTCACCCATGCAGTTTGGAACATGCAGCGGCTTTGTGACGGCAGCTTGTGAAACCAAGGAATAGTTAGCTTATGTGCCTTTGTACTTGGATTACTGTCATGGTGGTCTGCACAGAGTCTCACACACTATCCTGATTACATCATCTTTTAATTATAGTACTTTAGCAAGTCTTAACATTCTGAGCTTCACTGATGGAATGTCATCAGAAGTAGTGACAGGCTCATGGAAATTCAAATCCAGTGTAATGACAGAGCAGTATTCATAATCTCAACCTATGCCCCATAGCAGGATTGTGATAATTATTAAAACAGTATATTCAGAGTGCAGCTGCAGGACCTACTAGTTAAAGCAGGACAACAGAAATTGGTGTTGATAATGGGTGACCTGAATGCACTTATTGGGACAACAGGAGTAATGAAGGAAGGCCATTTTGCACTTCTGTCTGGAAAATGGCTTGACGATAGCCAATACATGGTTCAGAAACAGAGACACAAGAGATCACATGCAAGAGTGGCCAACATGCAATTCAGATAGACTTTCTCCTAGTAAGGAAAGGGCACTGGAGTAGAATCAATGATTGCAGTCATCCCCAGTGAAACAGTCGGCACACATCATAAACCACTTATTGCCACAATCAGCTGCAAGTAGTAGTCAAAGAAGGATCTAAGGTCAACAGAGACTAGGCTGAAGACCTGGAAGTTGACTGGAGAGAAAACACAACAGTTCAAGGAATTACTCAGGACTCTAGCACCTCAACATGATGTGGAATTAAGTTGAATTGAAGAAGAAAGGCAGTGCCTCAAAAGAGCATGTATAAAAGGTACCGAACAGGTATGGAAAGGGAGCTCGTGGTGGAATACAGAAGTCCAGGAAGTCATCAAAAGAAAGAAGGAGACCAGGAAAGAGTGGGAGATAGAAAAGACAGACCAGGCAGGCTAGGAAGGAATACTAGTTGGCTGACAAACAGGCAAAGAGAGAAGTTGCAATATCAAACAACAAGGCATCAGGTTCTCAGTGGGGGGCAGAGCCTAGATGGCCAACTGAGAGCAGTGAATTTTGAGAGCTCCATAAACTAGTATGATAATATAGGAACATTTTATTATTTTCAAGTTTAAAACATAATAAATCTATAGATAAACTACTAAACTACATACATTTAAATTTTGGTGGAAATATACAAACATTTTCCTGTCAAGTAACCTGGAGATATATCGAGTCACTGAATATGAACAACTCAAGGAATTCTCATCCAGATGCTGCTTTGAAAAAAGAACTGCAGTTGATGACATCTACCTTACAGGAACTATCTTTGAAAATGGATGGCTTTAAAATGAGTTAGGAAACCTCAAATTAAATTCTCAAAAACAGACTGATACTCTTAAGGAACTATTACAGCAACACCATACAAAAATAACAAATATAGAGACTTCTCTAAATGACATTGAAGGAAGACTCAAAGAGGAGGAATTCCAAAAAGAATTTCTGCTTAAACAGAATGCATGGCTGCTTAGCAAAATAGATGACTTAGAAAACAGGGAAAGGAGAAACAACATAAGGATCTTTGGTCTGCCTGAAAACACTGAAGGAGAAGACATTATTTCATTCTTAACAACCTGGATTCCTGAATTTTTAGACTTGAAAGATGGTCTTTCATTTGGAATATGTATTGCATTGGAATTGCCACATGTCTTCAATACGCTGATGACTCCACCTTAATGTGTACCGCCAAGAACATAGCCACTCTACACTCTCTTACCCAAACTGTTTTTCAAAATGTTGAAAACTGGTTTACGCAACACTGCCTCCTCCTAAATCCTAAAAAAACTAAATTACTGCTTTTCACCCCTACTCACAAATCACCTACTCCATTCCTCTCTTTAACCTCCAACAATGGTACTATCATTACCCCAGATACTACAACCCGCCTTCTAGGTGTAACTATTGATAATCATCTCAGCTTTGACGAACACATCAACTCCACTATAAAGTCTGTTAATAAAAATCTTGGTACCCTCTATAGAATCAAAGCCTTCCTTACCCCTTCTGCTAAGAAAACTATTGCCCAAACACACCTCATTTCTACCCTTTTCTATGCCTTTATCATTTATACTAACCTATCCAAAACTAATCTCTTGAAACTCTCCACCTGTTATAATAGCATAGCTAGATTCATCACAAGCTCCCCCTTTAAAACTCACCACTGCCTTAACCTCAAACAACTAGGATGGCTAGAATTGAAAAACCATATACTCTGTCAACAATTACTTATTACTCAAAAGATCCTACACCACCCTAACAACACACCTATCCTCACTAATCTAATTACACCCTATACAAATCTATTCACACTCCACTCTGCTAATAAGCTTCTAGTTTCCTCTAATAAAGCTAATAACAAAGCTGGGGATTCTCTCTTCTCAAACACTGCAGGAAAAATCTGGAACCAGCTTCCTGCGGAAATATCTACCCTTGCATCTACTTCTCTTTTTAAAAAACACCTAAAAGAACATCTAAAAACTCATTGGCTTTGTCCATGCACTAACCCTGACTGACATTGGTCTCTCAACTTTTATTTTTTAATTACCCCTTTTCCCTACTCCTTTTATTTAACTATCCAATTCATATTACTTCTCCATCTTTTGAATGATGTATACACCACTTGTCCTCTCCTCCCTACCTGAGACTTGCACATACCTTCTACTGTGTGATGAATTATCAGTTAGTAGAGTCTCTATTAAACTTGCTATAATTTGAAATGTATTTTTATTTACTCTCTATGATAGCTATGTATGTTTATAAATTGTTAACTGTTGTAGTTCAATAATGTATCATGAATTTCCCTTTTTAATACTAATACTAAATTATTCTGGAATCCTTCTTATGCCTATACATTGTTAACTTTTGCACCGTTCATGCTTGGAGCTTTTCTCCCCAGGCCTCTACTGAAAATGGACATATATCCAGCTAGACTAGCCCGGTTAACAAATGTAAAATAAATAAATAAATAAATAAATAAATTGAAAAGGCGCATAGAGCGCTGAGGAAACCTGCTTCTAACTCAACAAATATGCCACCTAGATCCATAGTTATAAAATTTCTTTAATTTCTGGACAAGGAACTAATATTAAAATCTGCTTGGAGAAAATCACCCTTAAAATACAATCAAAGCCTGATAAGGTTTGACAGTGATTATTCTTCCAGAATACCAAAACAAAGGAAAAAAGTCTGGCCAGTCATAAAACTGTTGAAACAAAACAACATTAAAGCACAGCTGGCCTTTCCAACCAAGATAAAAATATTTTTTGCCAATGAAATGAGAACCTTTAATGACTTGGAAGAAGCTACTATATTCATCAAAAACAACAACATAGTGTCGATTCCAGAAGAAATGGAATGGATGCCCCCTACTCTTAAAAGAATAAAGGAAACAAATCCATAGACTGATGCTAGAAAGAAGAAACAAAAAACTGATTCCAAGATAGCTGTCCCAAAAAAATAACTCTTACAACTACATCTCTCAAAGTATCAACCGATATGGTACATCACTTGTCATCTGTTTTTATTAAAAAAAAAGAGTGTTTCTTAAACAAGTGAGAAACAGTAATGATTTACTCAGAATGTTCAAAGAGTCCAATAATTATTCACAAACAAAGGTAGGTCAAGATGGGTTACTATTTACATAATATATAAGCCAAACAAAGCAACATACAGTACAAACATAGAAGCTTCTATTCCCCTACTTGAGCTCAATGAGTACTTATCTTGTTCATTTTTCATTGATTTTACTTATAATAATTTAAGTAATTAATTAACTAATTCAACAAGGTACCATTCATCAGAGTTCAGACTCAAATGTAACAAATTAACATAATATATAATAGCAGTAACAGTGGAGTGTTTTGAAAAATAAATGCTGTCATGGAGACTAATGCCTTCTTCAGTTAAAGTATGATTTAGAAATGTCATGTATATCCTGGTTAAATAATAGTAACAAGCTCTTAGTACAAATGTCATCATTATTCTGTGTAAATATAGCTAATATCAGTTATGGCAGGTATCACAGCTATGAGTGCTGTTTGATCAATCCTGATATGGTGTGCATGGATGCAGCCCTGTCTGGCAGCTAGTACAAATGTCATTATTATTCTGTCTAAACATAGTTAATTTCAATTATGGCAGGCATCATAGCTTTGAGTGCTGTTTGATTAAACCTAACATGGTGTGTGTGGATGCAGCTGTGTCTGGCAGCTGTTTTCGTCTCTGTGAAGCTGTGGGTTGTGGCTTGTGATCAAGGTTTACTGATGCTTGTGTATTAGGAAGAGACATTTGGTGCTTTAGCCTGGATCCAGGGGAAGAGGGCAGATAAAACTATGATTTGGGGTATTTTGGCAGAGAATAGTTTGTTTATACAACTGCTGAGTGAGAGGTGGGAAGGCTGGAAGAATGTGTTATCTCTCATTGTGGCGGCTTGTTGGGAGGATTTTTTTTTTTTATCTGTTTGCTCTCCATTCTTTTCCTGGCTACTGCCTCACTGAAAGGGAGGGAAAATAGGTCTGAAGTTGCAGTGAACTGGAGCTTTGCTTCATGTGCATCTCAAGCCTCTGGTATGCAGTACACAGACATACTAACAGAAACAGACGTTCCCAGGTTGCTATGGTAACAGAGACAGAGTGATGATAATGCTTAACGGCTCTGAGGAGCCCCCGAGATGACTCTCAGCAATTAAGTTTTTGGTTTAAAAAAATATATAATAAAAGGGGTGTTTTAAACCACATGTACACATATTGATAGTCTCCCAACACTTAGTTTAGCTCATTAAGTTGATTCTTGAAAAAAAATAAATAAATAATAAGCACAATTTTATATTTAAAATGTATTTTGGTACAAACACATGAAGGACTTAAATAAGAGTGGAAGTCTGAGTTACTGTGAAAGACTAACAGCACTTGATCTTGTGCAGTACCTTTTACAGTGGTCTGGGAGGTGAGCATGCTTGGATGTGTTGGGCATATGGGGATAGCTGATTCTAAGGGTGTTTGGGGTTGCCGCGAAGTCCAAGACAATCATCAGATTTCCTTCATGGAAATATCTGTGGGAATGGAAGGTGTGTTGAGTGGTTCACTGTCAGACTGGCCACTACATGGAACAGGCTGGTAAAATGGAACAGGACAAATATTGGTTTGGATATTTTAAGAACAGCCTGGAAACACACCACATGAACTAGTGAATGGTATTCTGGCAAAACTAGATGGGCATTGTTGCCCATGCTTGAAGTACTGATTTGTGTGTATGTAAGAATGGAAATATACTTATAACAAATAAGAAACTAGAAGGGTCTCATAATTTAAAGTCTATGGACTGTATACACATGCTTGGAAGGAGCTAATAATAAGAATAAGCATTACAGCTTGTGGTCTCTCAAATAACTAAGCAACAGCCAAAAAAAAAAAAAAAAACACACACACACACACAAAGTAGTTATGTTATGTATGACTTTAGTAAATCTAGACATAAAATATATAATTGTCATATAAGATGAAGCAGTCTGCTGAATTTAGATATTAAAGATAGGATTTAATAACATGGGCTTCTGTATAATAACACTACTGTCTTAACTTGTTATATATAACATACACTACATTGAACATCAAGGGGAAGCATGACGATTTTCTTATATAAGTAAATATGCATAACAAGTCATAGGTTCATAGGTAGGTACTAGTCTATCAGCCCAAGGGCCTAAGAAAGCCTAGCCAACAAGGTTCCCTGGCTTACGCCACCCAAGAAAGTTATTTTCCTGTGCCCCTGTTGAGCAGAGCCACAGAAGTGATCCCCAGGCTATATTTCCTATTATCCATCCACTCATCAAGATTTTTCTTGAAGAGTGCTAATGAGGAACTTTGCTTGACATAGATGGGTAACTTGTTCCAGAGTATGGGAAGTCTCTGGGACAAGAATCTATTCCTCCAGCATGCCCTGTTTATTGTGATGACAAGGTTTACGTCCCAGAGCATGTAGCTAGGAGGGATTGAGGCTTCTTTAGGTGTAGCATAAGAAAATCATCATGCTTCCCCTTGTAATTGCTTTAACTTGAATTGTAGTTTTTGCAACCCATCTTGACCATATATAATACTTAAGTGGTTACCAAGGTAGCTAATGTTTTATACATGACATCAAACTGACAAAGTTGTTCAAGAGAAACAATAGAAGCCTGAACTTGAAATGTCAAAGAATGTAACAATCATATTCTGAACAAATAGTATTAAATTGACAATAGACACTCAGTTTAATAACATGGGCTTGTTTATAACATTACTGTTTTAACTTGTCATAAATGATATATACTATATTGAACATCAAGGGGAAGCATGATGATTTTCTCATGTAAGTAAATGTGCATAAAAAGTCATACAATTGCTTTAACTTGAATTGTGGTTTTGTAACCCATCTTGACCATACATAATACTTAAGCTGTTACCAAGGTAACTAATGTTTTATACATGATATCAAAATGATAAAGTTGTTCAAGGGAAACAATAGATGCCTGAACTAGGAATGTCACAGAATGCAACAATCACATTCTGAACAAATAGTATTAAATTGACAATAATCGCTCAGTTTAACCTTTGCTGATTATACAAGTAGAATGTTGCCATTTAAATCTAACAATTGTCAGTATATGCCATAAAATGGCAATTTATGAACATGGAAAGGGAACTTGTAATAATTAATCACAATAAGTGAATTTGCTGTTTTTAACCTATAATTTCACTCATTTTATAATAAATGACAGATGTGGAAATCCTTATGTTTAGGAAATGGGGGAAGAGGGATGCACTGATAATTAAAATGTACTAACTTTCATCAATGTTCACATAAAACAAACTTGATGCTTTAAGTAAGTTAGCAACAAACAAAGTGATTACTTAAATGCTGGCAAACAATGAAATATAACTTCTGATATATCCAGTAAAATACGTTGTATTATAAACATTAAGTATAAATATTATTACCATCTATTTATATTAAGTAATAAGTTTTGAAAGACTTCATCAGTAAGGGTGAATATGTTAAATAACTGTGTGCTATAATCTTTTACTGAGGTTTTATATATGATACATCCTACTTTACTATGATTGAATTGCTTGTCATCTGTCTTTTATGTAAATATTAATTGCTTATACAATAAGTAGACATTTATATTTTATTAGTATTCTGTATGATCTACAATAGTGCTATATCTGTTCAAAATAATATAAATATTGCTTATTCCTATTACAAATATTCTCCATATGATAATTCAATTTATGGAGCTCAGATGTTCTGGAATGTTAAGGTATGAGTGATAATCTGCTGGACTTAGGTTTATCCATCAGATTAGGAATGATTTTCATTCCATGGCTATTGCAGATCTTAGTTTTGTTAACATTTATTAATTTACATTTGTTATTTCACAAAAACATTTAGTATGCCTGACCAAAACATTACTTTTTTGGTAAACACTCAGAGTATAAAACTGATAATTTCTTTTAAAAGCTCAAACATATACTTTATAGTTATCAGAGGAAAATGTTTAATAGTCACAATAAAACAAAAAATACATAGTCTAAATAACCTAAGATGGATTTAACTTTATTATCTTTAAATATCAATGGCTTAAACAATCCTAGCAAGAGATCAAATCTACCGAAATATTTAAAACCAAACAAAGCACACATTGTCTTCCTTCAAGAAACTCATTTCAAAACAAATGACAATTATAAATGGATTCCTAAGGAATATATGATATTGACACAATCCACTTATAAGACAAAGACAAAAGGGGTAACAATTTTATAGAAAACAAATGTGATTAACCCAGAAATAATTTATAAGTATAAAGATAAAAAAGGCGTTATGGGATTAGCAATATTTAAATATAATAACAGAATATGGACCCTAGCCCATCTGTACTGGTTCCCTGGCATTGGAACAGGAACTGTTAAAAAACACTTGGATTTCATTTCTAATAATTATAAAGGCAACTTAATATTATGAGGAGATTTGAACTGTATATTTGATATTTCTGAAACTACAAATAAAAGATGGCTGTGTACATCTGCTGTATCAAAAGTTTTAAACAAGTGGGTAGAATCATTTCATCTTGTAAATACTTTCAAATTTAAAGAAGATAAATCTTTGTTGTTTTCCCATCAAGATCACAGATTTGGTACCCAAACTAGAATAGATAAAATATTTGCTGCCCATGACTTACACTCTAAAATCATTAATTTCTCAATCAATCCCTGCCCCTTTTCAGACTACAATTCATTGATACAAAAACTTAAAAATGGGTACAAACCATTAATCTTTAACTCCAGAATTCCAGCATGTATAACTAAAATTAAAGAATTCAAACCCTGGTTATTATCTGAATTACAGTTCTTCTTAGATATTAATTACACCACAGAGATAAATAAAATAATGATATGGGACTCATTAAAAGCTTACATATATGGTAAATTAACTTGGTGTAAAAAAAATCAGAGAATGGGATTCTGAATTATTATATCTACAATTCAAACTTTTGTAAGTAAAAGCTGAAAAAAATCGAACTCATTTGGAGATGAAAAAGCAAATAGAAGTGTTAAACAATAAATACAATGAATTTCTAACACATAAAACTAGTTTAGCTTTAGAAAAACTAAAAATTAATACCTTGGCCACTTCTCCCAAATATCTACATAATTTATCCACAAGAATCAAAATACAATAACATTAAAAGTATTTTCCATGAAAAGAAAGGGAAAAATGTCTCTGATATAGGTGACATCATTGATGCCTATAGAAATCACTATATGGAACATTTCCAAAAAGAAAATATACATATTGGTCAATTAAATTTAGATGAAAAATGTTCTAATATAAAAAAATGCCAGAAAATTTTAAACTATATCTGCAAGCACCCATATCCTACAAATATATTACAGATACAATAAAAGAGGGTAAAATAATAAAGCTCCAGGTATAGATGGTATAATTATGGAATCCAAGCCCAAATGAACTTCGCATGTAAGGCAGGTGCAAACGGCCAAAAAGCAAAGTCCAAATCCAAAAATAAAGGCCAGCACCAAGAGTGATACCTGAGTTTACTGCAAATTCAAACCGGTTTTGGCAGTCTTGCCTTCATCAGTGAATAATTATAGAAATATATACACTTTTTCCTTCAAAGACACCGTCCCTCTTCCATAAAACTCTATTAGAAATTCAGTCACAAGCTTTAATACCACCCTCTTGGAGATATTCCTTAATCACACTAATCATAAAGGAAAACAAATCCCCAAACCTCTGTACCGCATATAGACCTATATCATTATTAAATAATGACTATAAGATATTTATTACAATATTAACTAACAGAATGAAAATACCACCATCCAAAACAATAAATAATGATCAAACTAGATTTATATATCATAGACACACATGACAATATTAAAAGGATAATTTCTCTTATAGATTATGTTAATAAAGAAAATAAAGAAACACTCATAATTGGCTTAGATATAGAGAAAGCCTTTGATTCCCTTAATTGGGACTATTTATTCAAAATATGGATGCTATTTGAATTTCCTGCATCCTTTGTTCATCTCCTAAAGAATATATATATATATATATATATATATATATATAGATATATATATATATATATATATATATATATATATATATACAAATAATTTAGCATATGTCAAGTTAGGTCCCTTTACCTCTGAATCTATACATATAACAAAAGGCACTAAACAAGGATGTGCCATGTCATCAATTCTATTTGCTCTGGCTATTGAAATAGTAGCAGATTCAATTCATAACAATATAAAAAGTCAAAGGAATAGATGTTTATGAACAATACAATTCTAAAGTAATGCTATTTGCTGATGACATATTACTAACATTATGTAATACAAAACAGACATTAGAAGAATTAGAAATATTAATTGACAAAGTATACATGACTTCAGCAATCCATTTCAATAAACCTAAATCAAAATGTTTATTTTTAAATAAAAATAGAACTGCAGACTAAGCGGGATCACATCATAGGGAAACAAGAATCTACCTTAAAAGATCTAGGAATTGAGATATGCAAGGATAATAATGAATTAGTCTCAAAAAACTACAATAATATCATCAATACAATTAATGATGGGGGGTTAAGAGGGTAGCCTAATGGTTAAGGTGTTTGCCTTACAAGCACAAGGTGCAGGGTTTGAGTCTCACAAGGGATAATTGGCTAGGATTACAATGGCTCACAAGGGCAGTTAGCTTAGTACTAACCTATAACCTACTAACCTATAACCTAGAATCTCTGCAGAAAACTGAAACAAAATAATATTAACATTTGAAGATAGACTACAGTTAATAAAAATGGTTTATCTCCCCAAGATCCTATATATAGCCCTGGCAATGCAACTGTTACCAGAAAGGAATATACTTAAACAAATAAATTCATGCCTAATAAAATTTTTATGGTTTCCCAAAAGAAAGAGAATAGCCTTAATACATCATATCAGACCATGGAAACAGGGTGGATTAAACTTTCCTGGTACAGAAACATATATAAAAGCATCAATATCTAAAACAACCTCAGATTGGATAAGTCCAAATTGCTCTGCAAATTGGAAATAATTACTAACTGTAATATCAATAAATTAATTGGATTTACAAAAAAAATTCAAATAACAGATAAAAACAATTTGCCATGGCACACATGTATTAGTATACAATATAACATAACTAACCCCACTAAAACTCATATGATTAATTATTACATTGACTCATTTAGGAAAATTATTAATGCAGATATATATTTAAAAATCTGGTTTGATCTTTTAACACCATTTATGGTCACAAATAACTTTCCACATAAAATATATACAGAAATTGTTAATTCCTGGGAACAGAAAGAATTTGTTTGTTGGCTCCAATGTATCAAAGAAGTAAAAGTTTTAGATATGCAAGTAATAAAAACATACAAAATTCCACAGCAGGACTGGCTAACTTTACAGAATATTCTGTCATATTCGCAAGATTTAAGTAGAATAATTAACAATTCTTCATTTAAAGAAATACCTAAATTTATGAAATATATATATGAAATCATATATAATGACTTTGACATGAGAAACAGTATTTCAAAATTTTACAGAATAAAGATAAACTATAAAACAATACTCAAAACCTCATATTGGAAATATATAACAAAAAGACACTCAATACAGTTAACTGAAGATATTAAAACAAATATCTTATTATCAATAAAATATACATCCTTTACACAATACTGGAATGGAAAGTTTTTAATTGGAAATGCTTGCACAAAGCATTTTTAACCCCAGACAGAATCAGTTAGTTCTTCCATAAAAGGAATATGTTGGAGATGTGAGCAAGTACACAATGCAGATTGGAACCACATTTTCTTTGATTGTGTTAAAATTAAGCCATTTTAGAATATTATAATAACTTTCTACAAGCTTTATTTAATGAATAATTTTATTTAACTAAAGCTCTTGTATTATTAAATGTAAACGAAGGTCCTCATTTGAATAGGTCAAATATGTATCTAGTATGGACTATACTTGCAACTTCAACAAATTGTGTAACAAGAAGAAGGAATCCAAACACATTACTAACTTTGGAAGACTTCTACAGCCTACTGAAGACCACAGCATTATTGAAAATTAAAGAACTAAGAATTTATCCAAAGCCATTTATCAACAACCCTTAGGGAAAGGTCTTATCATTGATTGACACTATACAGTAATTGATCAGACACTCTGATAATGGATTGGGCATACTTATAAAGTAACTGTATACATTAAGATCAGTTATAGTGTCAGGCTAATGTAAATAGTGTGCATAGTTATTTAAGATGTTATGTATAAATACTATGGAATTCAGTCAAATGTACTTGAAAAGTAAAAAAAAACAGTTTTGAGAAAAAAAAAGAACAAGGCATCAGTGGCACTCTACCAACTTCTAGAAAATGACTCAATGGAGAGCACAAAGAAACTCTATCAGATTGCAAGGCAAAGACAAAAAGATAAAGAAGATAGTCAGGCAGCCTGTATAAGGGATGCCAGCAACAACCTGCTTACTAGTCCACAGGACATCAAAGGCAGATGGAAAGAGTACTTCCACAAGCTTCAGAATGAATAAAACCACAGAAGCTGCACTGCCCCAGACACAGCCTGCAGTGAGAGAAGATGAGGAGCCTATCTTAGAAGAGGTAAGAAGAGTGCTAGGGGAAATTAAGTCAGGGAAGGCAACTAGTTCAAATGAGGTCACAGCAGATATGATCAAAATATTAGGTGACATCAGGAAAAAAATGTATCCTCAGGGTACTCATAGCAGAATGGAGAGAAAGATGTATCCCAGATGACTGGAGAATAAGCATGCCAGTTCCAGTGTTCAAGACCAAAGGGGACATTCACAACTGGGGGCAGTATAGAGGTATCAAAGTCCTATCACACTGCATGAAAGTTCTGGAGAGAGTGACTGATAAATGAATATACCGAGTACTAGAAAGTAAGATGGGAAATCAGCAGTTCAGATTCAGATCAGGATGTAGCACAACCAACCCCATTTTAATGTCAGACAGCTACTTGAGAAGAAGCTAAAAATGAGGAAACAGTCCAACTAAACATTTTTGGACAGGTAAATAGCCATATGACAAGGTCCCAAGAAAACTGATTTGGGCAGTCCTTTGGTGGTTTGGAGTCCCAGAAAAATTGGTATAATTAGTGCAAGCTATGTACAAGGACCCAAAGACTCAAGTATGAATAGTGTTCAGTTTTTCCAGTGGGAGTGGGTTAGCATCAGCGTTCAGCTCTGAGCCCACTGCTGTTCATATTGGAGATGGAATACATTAGCAAACAGATCAGACGGGACAGGTCAACAAAGTTGCTGTATGTTGATGATGTAGCATTACAGGCACACTCTGTTCAAAAACTTCAGCAAAGGGTAGAGGAATGGAATGCAAAACTGAAGGCACATGGGATGAAACTGAGTACAGATATGAAAGTTCCAATGGCAGGAAATGGAAGAAATCAGAAGAAAATGAAAACTGAGATAGAATGGAAAACAGTGGAAGATTTTAACAGCTTCAAGTAGCTGGGAGAGGTGGTTGATGAGAAGGGACACCTGGATGAGGAGGTCAACGCTGGAATCAGGGGGACTGCAACCAACTGGCACAGAGTATCAGGAGTAGTGTGTGACAGATGAATGCCAAGGAAACTGAAAAGTAAAGTGTACAAAGCAGTGGTATGACCAGTACTGCTGTATGGTACAGAAACCTGGGCAGTAAGGGCAGAGCAGTTAAAGAAGCTATAGGTAATGAAGATGAAGTGCTTGAGATGGGTAGTAGTATGTGCACTGTGGGACAGATGAAGAAATGAGGACATGAGAAGAAACTGAAGTAGCTCCAGTTACAGGAAAAAGTTAAAGAGAATAGATTATGGTGATCTGGACACATGTGCAGGAAAGCATAAGACAGTTTGATAAAGAAGATTTGGGACAGACGGGAAGATGTCAAGATGAAACAAAGGCATCCAGCAAAGAGGTGGATGGATTGTGTGATAGAAGACCTGTGACATTCAGGCATTAGTGTCAAGAAAGGTAGGAGACTGGTATTGCATAGGAAGAGATGGCGACAAGTGACATGTC
The DNA here is from genome assembly GCF_019279795.1 of Protopterus annectens. Taxonomy (NCBI): domain Eukaryota; kingdom Metazoa; phylum Chordata; order Ceratodontiformes; family Protopteridae; genus Protopterus; species Protopterus annectens. Next base: position 1,436,332,815 of record NC_056728.1, on the reverse strand, counting down.
ACCCCGACCCTCAAGCATCAATCTCACTGCAAACATCAGGTTAGTTGTGCTGCATCCTGATCTGAATCCAAACTGGTCATTTCCCATCTTACTTTATACTACTCTGTGTATTCATTTATCAGTCATACTTTCATACAGTGTAATAGAAGTCTGATACCTCTATACTGCCTACAGAGGAAATAGGTGGAGGTCAAGAAGAATGGCAGCACCTCAAATCAGCATGTGTAAGGGCTACAGAACAGATATGTGGCTGAGTCAGGTATGGAAAAGTAGAGAACTGGAAAAGGGGGGTGATGATGATGATGATGATGATGATTATGTTGATAACTGATGAGCTGTAGGGATGCCATAAGCCTCCTCTTATTTTATATTAGCTTTCATATTTTATAAAGACAGAGACAAATGGTATCTTCTGGAAATTGCTAGCACTTTAAGCCCAATTGTCTGAAATATCTGTTTTGTTGAGTGTTCTTCTGGTTCTGAGGTAATACTGATATGCTTGTGAGAAAATCAATAAGAGACAGGAGAGGGAACTGTGCTACACTGTGCATAGTGTTTAGGTATATAGGTGAGAATGAGTACATGGCAAGGATTTGTTATCAATAGAAACTTCTATTGTTCTTGTGTAAAAAATGAAAGGCAGCATTTACCCTAATCAAACCTGGTCGACACTATCCCCCCAAAAGCCTTATTAATAAGTATTTAAAATAGGTACAAATGTCTGAGTAAAGGTAGTCTTGTTCATGTCTTAGTCATTTCCACAGGTGTTTCATTTTGTTGCTATGTCAGTTTAATTTCTTCAACCACCTTTAAGCTATTATTTGTATTTACTAAAGGTAATTATTATATTGTTAGTTATATTTCATTATATAGTTTAACAGAGTGTCATTTGTTCTTCAGTAGATTACTTTTAATATATTTTGTTTACGTTTATGGTTCAATTATTAAATCTGTCTTCATTGTTGCATTTCTAGATTAAATTTTATTTAAATATAAAAACCTTCCTTTAATTACTGTGAACATTTCACTTATTTGTTTTTATTAAATACTAGATTATGGTAACCAAGCCTGTTGAACAGAAAACATGATCACACTGTTTTAAAAAAAGTATTTTCCCACCTGTTTGTCCTCTGCTGTGAGCTGCTCTTGGCATCTAATATAAGATCCTGGTGAATATAAAACAGCACACTCTGTGAGAATTTACCAGAAGAGCAATTAATTAAAATGGAAAACAGGGATAAGTAGATGAAGGTGAGTCTCTTGATTTATCAAATTCTTGAAGGACAGGGTAACTACTAATCGTGGTCTCATTCCAAATGCTATGCTGTCGGAGTTGAATAAAAAATGTACAGTGCATTTCTCACCAGTAAATACAATGCATGAGCATATCAGTTCCAAGAAAAAAAAGAAATCTTACTGAATTGTTGAAAAACTTAGGTAGTAGCAGCCTTTTATTGAAACCTAACTGACAAATAATTAATGGTAAGATTCTAAAGCTCATCATTCATCGACAAAAAAGCTTCTCTTTAATATATTAAAAATGTATTATAGGAAAACCATTTATTTCAGACTAGCAGACACTCAGACTATAGTCGAGAGAGAGCATTCTACTGGAGTTAGAAAGCTAAGTATTAATAGTAAGAAGGGCAGGCTGATGGAGATAGAAAGTACTTCTCAAGCACTTTTAGCAATAGCCACTATCAAACAGAAGAAGAAATGTATGATCTTCTCATTTCTTGACTTTCATTAGCCAAATAAGAAGTAGTTATCATATTCTGAGATTCAATGGTGGATATACTTTACTCACTTTATAACGAATATGTTTGGAAAACTGCATCTCAAGGGACTGGAAAAATCATTAAAGTAGGAAAAATGAGATTGTCTCTCATTTGTAAGCTACAGACCAGTCTGCATTTTTAGTAACACATCTAAGTTATTCCAGTAACATCTAATTTCCCCAGAGCTAGCTGGACTTCAGACAAATATATAAATGGAGAACACTCTGTTCATGTCTAGAAAGGGTAGAGGAAACATTTAATGTAAAAAATGTGTAAAATGTCACATCCATTCTTAGACATTATATGTACTTCAGCAGAACTTTCTGCCAAGAGGTGTATGATCTCTTGGTAAAGAAATAGCCCTGTACAAGCAGAAGTACATACATTATGTTCTGGACCATTCCTAGCTAATAGGAATGACTTGCCAGGTGAACATTAACAAGGCACATAAGTGTTAGAAAGACTATGGGCAATGTGATCCACATCATCTGGTATTAAGACCTTATGTGTTTGCCTACTGTACCTGAGATGTCAGTACACTCCCAGGCCAGCTATCAACATCATTATGTATGCAACAGTAAGAAAGCACTTTCCCCCTTGTACATTGAGTGATGACAGGCATAAGGCACACCTATGAAAGCAAATTGTCGAATAGAAATAATGTACCACTTATTATGGAAACAAAAAGTCAAATTAGCAATATTTCATAACACTAAACAGTTGGTACCATGCAGCACAGGACAGACTTCCTTAGGGGAGATTTCTTTGTAAGTACCTAGTTAACTTTCTGAACTTTACAATAAATATATCTGGAAAATATATGAAAACACATCTTTGGGTTGTGTGCTTGTATTTGGAGATCTGTATTGTTTTCCTGTCTTTCCTCCCTACTCACTTAACATACCTGAAGGCACCCTACCCTGCACTCTTCTTATAATCTGCTCCTCCGCATCCTTCTTCCTTCTATAACCATAATATGAACACCTGTCTCATACTACGACATCATTTAATTCCAACTCACTGTCTCTAATCATTTAATCTCTGATATCTCTTTAAATATCTTATTAAAATTGTCTAAGATCTCATTTATTACATACTAATCTCTGTAACAGATAATATGACTACTGAATTTTTCCTCACATATTCTCCAACTCGTTATTGATTTTCATTGCACTCTACTATAAAACATAAGTTCTATGTTTTTCTCATTACAACTTTTTTTTCATGCTTATGTTTTGTAGTGTAATATGATACTTAGTGATTTAAAATATTTGTATTTGCTGTTTTATTATGTAACATGATACTTTGTGATTGAAAATATCTTTACTTGATTTTTGAAATATTTTGATTGTGGAGCTTTTCTCCTCAGGCCTCTGCTGAAAATAGACACTTTCTGGCCTAGTCCGACTCTCCCAGTAAACAAGTGTCAAATAAATAAATACATTTGGGAAAGTAATGTTACTGGTGCTTTTTTAGCTTGCTTTTTAAACCAGAAAGTAAATATGGGCTTTCTATATTGTCCAAATGCAAATCAGAACAAATGGGACTGAAATATGTTTGTAAAGGCTGACATAAAGAGTAAGTGACTTACCATTTCTTTTATATGCAGAGGGTCACAAACAGTCTTCAGATAACTGCCGCTATGTGAAATGATTTATTGTCATTATGCAAAGCATTAGAGAATACGATTTGATTTATAGCAAGCTTTAAAGAATGCATATTTATTAAATAGCCTCAGTCTTAAGTTAGCTTTGAATACTATATGTTTTAGACAGAACAAAAATTAGGTTCAGAAACCATTATGCAATAAAGAAAGGGTTGGCATGGGTTCAGTGGATGTATGATTAAACCTTGGAATAAACTCTCTCATGATGTAAAAACAGTGAAAAAGATACATTCATTCAAAATCTCACTTCATAATCTCATGAAAAACTTGCCCCAGGATTCAATAAACTCCATGTAGGCTCCACGCAAAGCTTACATGGAGTTTACATGTTTGTGTGGTGGTGTGAGGTGAGTGGTAGTGCTCATCACTGTGCAATGCATATTCATGCTACATGGCTTGTCTAAGTTAGGTTTCGTGGCTGGCAGCAGTGTTACTGACCTTGAAACTATGTAAGCGAACAGAGAGAGCAATACTGTTGAAAGCAGAGCATGTGAGATCTGCAGCTTTGAATGGTATTCCACAATGATCACCAGGGCTTCACAGACAGCTCTCAATCAGTTAGTTCAACACATATGCACAAAGGCCAACATAATGCAGGGACAATTAATCAGAAATGGGGACATATTTGATATAGATGTGTTAAAGAAATGTGGCAGAATGATACTCAAACATACCTCTCAACCTCTTAGAGCAAGAAATCTGGATGAAGCCGTAAATAATGGTGGGACAAAGACCCAAAAATTGGGACAGATTTTAATATTGTTCTTACAAATTTAGAAAGTTAAGAGAATAATAGGTTTTATGGTAGCATGAATTTACTAAAGAGCATGAAGTTTCAAACTCAAATGTCTGCCATTCTTTTCTGACTTCAGTCCGCAATGATATGCCAATGATTTGACATAAAACCAAAACATTATGAGGAAATGATCAAAAATATGAGACAAAAACTGGGCATTCTATACAAATTAAGACAGTTGAGAGGTCTGAACTGAAATGCATGTAATATTGAGTCACATCAGTCCTGAGATTATGCCAGTGATATGGCAGAAAACCATAAATTTGATAAGGAAAACATTTGAACATCCTGGGAATATCTGGACAGTTGAGAGGTATGAATATGAAGTATATGGTCCAAACACAGTACAGGACAGTGTACCTACAGTGCAGAGTATTGTGATATCCCATTCCTGGCATTCTGTACTGAAGCTGTGTAAATGATCTGTAATGGGACCTGGACTGCCATGGAAAATGAACACTCATGACAAGTGTGTGTATTGAGTAGGAACACACAGATGAATTGTAGGAATGGCCACAGGGAAAGAGGACAGGTGAAACAAGCTAATGTACAGCAGATGAGGGCATTTCAATGAAAGATGGTTGCAGCAGCAACACCAATCACATATCTACTGTATATGGTACAGTAGGGACTGTACAGTGAAAATGTGTTGTCTGTGACTGTCTCACAAAGTGAAATGACAATGGGGAAGGATGTCTGTGCGAGATAAGCATCCTTACATGAATAATGCAGAAGACATCTATCAGGGATGTGACATGCAATTGGGGTAGGGTGCATATTGTTAAGCTGTGCAAACTGATATGCCTGGATATGAGGGTACTCTGAGCAGAAGTTTCCAGCAAGGTGGGCACAGGTAAAGGCTCATGTAAAATATTAAAAGAACCAACCACAATTATGGAAAACATCAGAAGAATACAAGCAATAATCCCATGCTTGTGACATAACTTATGTGCTTTAGAGTGATACCAGATGAAGCTGCACACACACACTTGAATAAATATTATGGTACATCCATACTCTATGAGGGTAACCATGTACACTGTTCTGGCACTGTGACATCTGCTGGAGGTGTGAGGAGGGACACTGCTATACCTATATGTGACAGTATGAGCAATACAGGCTAGGTGACTGGTGTGTATGGCATATATTTATATATATATATATATATATATGTATATATATATATATATATATATATATATATATATATATATATATACACACACACACACACACACACACACATATATATATATATATATATATATATATATATATATATATATATATATATACATATATACATACATACATATATATATATATATATATATATATATATATATATATATATATATATGTGTGTGTGGCACAATTCACACTGTGACAAGTGCTATACATGCCATTAATGTTGTCAAACACCTATGTATATACATAGGTGTGCATCAACAGAACAGGCAGCACACGTGTCTGGTGTAACAACTTGATTGGTGTTCTGCACCATCAGATAGTCATGTATATTCCATAAAAAGAATACCTAGGTATGGCCAATAAGTTGTGTGATAGCTCACTGTGGCAAAGCTGGTACACTTCAGTTACACATAATTGGAAAATGTGTAATGAGGTACATGAAGAAGGGTGCATTGTACTTAGTTGTTGGTGTCATGAAGTCTGGGAACTATGAAGGTAATATGGCCTCGGATGTGGATGTCCTTCACATACCCAGTACCTGTGTTACCTTCAAGGGAGTAGTCAGCACTGTGACCACATGCTGGTGGACATTCCACTTACCATTTACCCCAGGACACATGTGACATACCTGTTGGTCTGATTGTAGGGTGTGATGTCTACATTATTCTTGGGTTGTGTGTTTGTGTACCTGACTTAACAAATCCCCCCATGTATTTTTGTCATTGAAGGTGTTGTCCTGGCTATGGCAGCAATATGTGGTATGTGCTGATACTGTCTGTTTTTTACTAATATCACAGCTGGTGTTAATGACTGCTGACAATCTGTAGGCCTTCAGGCAGCTGTTTGGACACAGGATGTGTATGTCATCTGTGCTGTCCATCAGGAAGGTGTATGTCTTGAGTCACGTCATAGGTGATCTCTGATGTTGTCACAGCCCAGTAATTATATGTGATAGACCTGGATGCAGGTAAGAGAGTGCATACTGCCTATTGTGATCTGGCCTCAGGTTTTGACACAATTTCCCATGCAGGTATCATTGAGAAACCCTCCCAGCTGGGGCTTAACACCTACATCACTAGATGGGTAACCAACTGGCTCACTGACCAACAAATAATATGAAAGTTGGTGAATCAACCTGTACCAGTAGAACAGTCACTATTGGCAAACACCAGGGATCTGTGTTTGGCCCTTCACTGTTTGGACTCTATTAATCAACAGTTCAGACTAAAGTATATGACCTTTGGCTTACCTTGTTTGCTGGTTCTTACATATTGGGTGCAATCATTGAGTCCAGCAATGATGATAACATACTACAGGAGGGGCTACCACAGACAAATGATTGGTGACAAAGGCACAAGATCTACAGATAAATGCAGAAATGTGTCCTTTTTATGTTGTCCATCTGAAAAGTGGAATTCCATGTAAATCACAGCAGTGACAAGAGTCCTGCTATGCTGAAACCCAGTGATGCAAGCACTGGGAACACGTGTAGATAGCAATCTGAACTTCGACCACTAAGTGTCCACATTGGTATAGAAAGCCTATGTTATACAAATCATAAGTCACACCATCATATTTAGAACTTAGGATTGTATGACAGCACTGTATTCAAACCTCATGAGAACATTAATAGAGAATAATGCTCTCTCTTGCAAGTACCTCACAAGACCCATGCAGCAGCTGGAGAGACCACAGGGCTTCCTCATCAAGAAAATACAGGGCCTGCAAACCATGCCATGATGTATGTGGATAGATTAAAAGCAGTGTCACTGTAATCTGTCTCGCATAGTATTAGGTGACATCTGCCTGGCCTGCAGGCCAGTCTCTAATCCTGACCTGGTGGGAGTACTACATATCCACAAATCTGATATAGCCAATGACATCAGCAGTGTCTATTGAGGAAAATATGTTAATAGCATTGTCCTACACGCTGGTGTAAAAAGATCTCTGTAATGTCAAACAATGTGAGTAATATATTACAATATGTAATATATTACTGTAATATATTACAATTTCTAGTAACTAGTGATATAGCTAGTTACTTTTTCAAAATAGTAATATATTACTTTTTTTAGTAACTAGTAACTTAAATGTGCGTTACTTTTCAGTTACTTTTTCAAAAACTAGTTGTTCTCAAAGTGGGCAATATCACCCCCTAAAGAATGACAGAAAACTACCGAGCGCCCTATATAGTATGGATAGCAATCCATGAAGTTAGGCAGTAAAAGAGAGTTTGAAATGGCAGTTTGGATAAAAATTTACAGCATAATGTTGGCACAACACATAGCACGTAGCATTCATAGTAGATCATTAGAATTAGTCTGGAGCAAAATTTACTTCATTTTTTTAGCACTGCAAGGAGGTGAAAGCTAATGACGACCAGACTCTGGTCCTACCCTGGTACTGTGGGACTCTGACCCACTAAAATGCCACCTAATACTGGGACAATTCTAGTCTGCTAGAGATCATATCCTTACCTTGCCAAATAATAAAAGGCATTGGTTCTCCATACCACCGTCAATTGGAATCCAACTCATCAGTCATCGGTTTAACAACTGGCGCCCTTACCCTATGATCAACCAACTTTTGTTTTGACAATTTTTTGTTATGTTTTATTTAAAATTCTTTTTGGGATTCGATTTTTAGTTGCTGAAAATATACAAAATGAGATAGGTTTTTATAGGTCTTGTGCTGCTCGCTGGTTCGGTTGAATTATTATTTGTGACTCTAGCTACAAAGACTAGTTTTCTTCTTCTCCTTCAGCTGTGCCTGTTAGGGATCACCACAGTGGATCATCAGTCTCCAGAACATGTAGCAGTACAGTTTTACATTTCAAGTTGCCAGCCCAGCATCCAACCTTCCTCAGAAGGCACACGCATGCACATACTCACACCTAGGGACAATTTAGAATGTCTAATCCACCTGCAGCATGTCTTGGGAATGTGGGAGGATACCGGAGTACCCTGAAGAAACCCACACGAACACAAGGAGTGTAGATTATAGTGTATGTGCTGTACCTTTAAAGCTACTGTAGTTCGTGGGCATATACATATAAGTACAGAGCACATGCAAGCAGAGTGCTATTTTGTGTAAGCAGCTGGAGTGAAAGCATGTAGGTGTGTAGCAGTCAGTCAGTTAGCTACTTTGTTTAAGCTTTATGCTCCAGTCATCCACCTAGATGTGTTTGTGTGTAATAAACATCTTAAATGAACACCCAAGCCTCATTGTCTTATTTGATTGAATACACAAGAGGAGTGACATAGTGTCAGAATGGGATCCGAAGTCAAAACGTCTTATAACTATGAGGCACACAGTCAGAAATGGCGGAATATACAAGAGTGGCTCAAATGACTCGCAAACAATTCATAAACACATCAGAAAATATTTACAGGTACTTAAACTCATTTAAATGATTTTTCCCTCAAAGAATATAAAGTGATGCATTCAAAACTTTCAAAATTAATTACTGAATAAACAAAATGTTCGAAACTGCGACATATTGATAGAAGTACTTGAAATAATTACGAAAACATTTGAAACAATATCCAAATCTTATAAAATGTTTGAAAAAGAGAAAACTAATGTATTTTTTCACAATGTACTTCTTTTTCACATTAACTAAAGCTACTTGAAGTGTTTTAAAGTGTGCAAAGTATTGGCAGTGTGTGCAGTATTACAGCACAGTCTTTTCAAAGAGTGTAGTTATTTCAAAGAGTCTGTTGTTTAGTTGAATATAGTTACAAGTACCTGGTGTGTGTTTGACACTTATTTGCCATGGCAGAGGGATTCTGCAGACCTGTTCCACTTATGTTTGATAATAATATTGCTGACAATTGGAGATTGCTTGAGCAAGAATATAATATTTTCATACAGGCTGCTTTTTCTGATAAAGACGCATGTGCATTTGTTCTGCTCAAATTAGCTGGTTCAGAAGCCACTGAGAGAGAATGTTCATTTGTTTATGCACCTGCTGTTTATGCAGAGGAGGGGGGAGACCACCATATTGTGGTACAGGCTGAAAAGCAGGAAGACCCTGAGTGCTTAAAACAAATTTAGAGAAATGTGCAACTCTCAAATGAATATTACAATGGAAAGGCACATATTTTACCGAAGAAATCAAAAATCCTGGTGAAACGTTTTGCAGCATATATAAATGACTTGAGAAACAAGACAAAAACATGCAGATTTGGTGATTTGAAAGCTGAGTTGATAAAAGACAGGCTTGTGTGTGATGTTAATGATGCAGTAAGAAAGATTTTGCTTTGAGACAGTGATTTCACTTTAAGCAAAGCCATAGAGATTTGTCAGATATATGAACTTACAGAAAAGCACATAAATATGTTTACGAATGAGAAAAGCATGCTTGCACCTTCTTCCAGCACGAATGTCGATAGTATGCAGCATTAAGAGGTATAGGCCAAAGGGTGTGGCTCCCACAATGAAACCCCAGGCACATGCAGCAAAACCAAGGGGTGATTTAGCAAAACCCATGGCAAACCTCATAGTCAACTGTAGTAATTATGGAGGCAATCACAAATCTAAACTTGAAAAGTGCTTAGCTTTTGGTCAGCAATGCCACAGATGTAAAAAGTGGAATAATTTCAGAAAGCTTAGTAAATATAAAGAGGCACATTATTTTATTAAGAGAGAGCATTCCAAGAAGCAACTTGATCAAGTAGAAAGAAGCAACCCTGCGTTTTATGTTGCTGTAGTTTCTGTGGTTGAGGAAAAGGTTAATGCCATAGATTTGTTGGCAAAGAGTGAAGTATTTTGTACTGTACAGATTAATGGGAGACCTGTAGAGCTCAAAGCTGATAGTAATTCAAAGTGCAATGTTATGTCAGCAGAAATGTTTGTTAATGTAAAAGCAGGTGAAAAACTTGATTTGGCAAAGTGTGCGAAGCTTGTTGATGATGGTGAAGAGTTTCAAACCAAAGGCTCAGTAGTGCTTTCATGCTGTTCTGCTGGAAACAGCCATGACTTGCAGCTTTATGTAGTCAAAAGACACGTGTAGTTATTGTTAGACCTCAAAGATAGTTTGAAAATGGGACTGATTTCATTTAATAAGGAAGTCCACCATGTAAGCATCAACAACAATGAAGGTTTCACATAGAATGCTTTTTCTGAATATGCTATTTTCAGAGATGAGCTTGGCAACTCCCAGCTGTGTACTCTATGAAGTTAGACCACAAGGTAAGCCAAGTTGTCAGACCCACACAGAAGGTTCCAGTAGCAATGGAAGGCAAAGTAAAAGCATAGCTAGACACAATGGTGCATTTAGGAGTAATTTGTCCAGTAGAAGAACCAACTGAATGGGTATCCTCCATGGTAGTAGCTCATAAGAAAAGCTCAGATGACATCTGAATATGTATTGATCAAAGAGATTTGAACAAAGCACTGAAACAGCCTTATCATTTAATTCCTACAGTTGAAGATGTTGCTGCTCTTATGCCAAATGCCACTGTTTTTTCTGTCTTATATGCAAAAAGTTCATTTTGGAAGATTTTACTTAATCACAAATCTTCCTTGCTATCCACTTTAAGTACACCATTTGGAAGGTACAGATTTTTGAGAATGCCATTTGGATAAATTCTGCCAGTGAAGTCTTCCAACATGTGATGGAGCAAATGTTTCCTGGATATCCATGTGCTTTTATAGTAAATGATCTTCTTGTAGGAGGCAATGGTGAAGTCGAACATGATGGAAACCTCAGGAAAGTTCTAGATCATGCTCGTGAAGTGAATCTTAAACTGAATCCTCAGAAATGTAAATTCAGGCTAAAAAAAGTTACTTATGTGTGTCATTTGTTTACCAGTTCAGGCTTACGACCAGATCCATCCAAGAAAGCTGCAATTCTTGAGATCCCAGCTCCAGACAATGCCACATCTATGAGAGCTGACATGCAAAAATGTAACTTGGTCCTGGTTGGAACAACACCAAAGAGCATTTGATGTCCTGAAACAGAAAATTGCCAATCCACCGACTTTGAGATATTATGATGTTCACAAACCTGTAACTTTTTTCATGTGATACTTCAAAATATGGTCTTGTTTCATTAATTCTTCAAAAGGGTAGACCAGTAGCCTATATGTCTAAAACTCTAATTCAAACTGAGATGCAGTATGCACAAACTGAAAAAGAGCTTTTGGCAGTAATGTTTGCATGTTCAAAGTTCAATGATTATATTTATGGCTGATCTATCCAGATTGAAATTGATCACCAACCTCTGGTTACTATTTTGAGAAAACGAATGCACACAGCTCCAGCTAGATTGCAATGCATGATGTTAAAATTGCAAAAGTACAATTTCAATATGTTTTACACAAAATGCAAACTTCTTTATCTTTCTGATACTTTACCCAGGTTGCCCAGACAAACCACACTGACCAGCATGACAATGAGAAAGCTGATTTTGACATTATGGAAGTGAGAAATATTTCTTCCAAACATCTTGATGAGCTTAGAAATCACACAGCTTCTGATCCAATTTTCCAGAAGCTGAACCATTTTATCAGTCACGGATGGCCAGCAAAGCAATTTTGTTTACCACTAGATGTGTTGCAGTATTTTCCCTATAGAGACGAAGTTTTGATGGAAGATGGTATCATCGTGAAAGGTCCAAAAGTGGTAATTCCAAAATCCTTGCAACAAGAGTATATTAAAATTTTGCATTGAGGTCATCCAGGAACTGATTCTACCAAAAGAAGGATGAGAGGAATAGTATTTTGGCCTTTTATGTCAAAAGATATTGAGAAGGAAATCTCTGCTTCTTCAATTTGTAATAGTGCTAAACTGCACCAGCAAAAAGAACCACTTCAGCTGAACCAGATTTTTGAACTACCTTGATCGACAGTAGCCAGAGATATTTTCGAATGAAATGGTCAGCATTATTTGATATTAGTAAACTCTTATTCAAATTGGTTCAAGATTGACCTGCTTACTAACCTAAATTCCAGTACTGTCATTGCAAAATTGAAGAGACATGTTTCTGTCCATGGTAGTCCATACAAAGTCATTTCTGACAATGATACACAGTTTACAAATCAGCAGTTCAAAAGATTTGCTGAGACATAGGACTTTGTTCATGTCACTAGTAGTCCTGAGTGTCCACAATCTAATGGCTTGGCTGAACGTGCAGTTCAAAGTGCGAAACAGCTGGAGAAATCCAAAAGAGACAAAACCGATATTCTCAATTTGCTTAATCTCAGAAACATTCCTCGAGAAATTTACTTGGTTCATCTGCTCAGAGGCTGATGTTTAGACAAACCAGAACTACACTACCAGTCAGTAAGAATTTGTTGATTCCAACTGCTAAAAATCAACAAAGCAGTAAAAGCTCAATTCATGAAAAAGTGTTTGTCACAGAAATTCCATTATGACAAAACAGCAAACCTCTCACACCATTAAAAGAAGGAGAGATAGTGAGGATGCAGACAGCAAACAATTTTGATCAAGTAGGACTTGTGTAACATCTATGTGAGGAACTAAGATTGTACATCATTGAGCTACAAGGAATGTAATTTAGGTGGAATCATAAACATGTATTGCCGGTGTCCAAGACAGTGTTACAGCATCTTGCCTGTAATTGAGACTCTAATTCTCAGAGTATTCTATCGGATTTTCCTGTTCCCAAGAACAATTCATCTTCTATTCCTGTTCCTGAAGTTCCTAATGAAGAGCATTCCCTGGTAACTGTCTCTGGAGCTAAACCCAGTACTGATTATTATATAACAAGGTCAGGTTGTATCTCAAGGCCTAATCCTAGGTACACAGCAACCTGGACATGATTGTTATTGTTTATGTGTTTATATAATTTGCATGCATATACGATTGCCAGTTTTCATTTGCATGATAAAATTATTGTCATTTTTCATTTGCATGAAAAAATTATCGAAGATGAAGGATGTAGATCATAGTGTGTTTGTTTTACCTTTAAAGCCACCATAGTTCATGGGCACGTGCATATAGGTACCAAGCACATGCAAGGAGAGTGCCATTTTGTGTAAGCAGCCAGTGGGAAAGCATGTATGTGCGTAGCAGTCAGTCAGTTAGCTAGTTCTTTTAAATTTTATTTTCCAGTCATCCATCTTGATGTGTTTGTGTGTAATAAGCAAAAACCCAAGCCTCATTGTCTTATTTGAATACACAAGACAAGTGACAGGGAGGACAGCATACTCTGCACAAAAGTCACCCCAGCCAAGAATTGAACCAGAAAGCCTCTTGCTGTGAAGTGACAATGCTAACCACCGCACCGAGCTATAAAGAGTAATCTGCTGGAGCTCTTCAACTGTTAAATGGTATTCATCATGATTGTAACATTGTGTATACAACTTTAATAATACACTTGCATGCATGTGCTTACTTGTGTGAGTAAATTTCAATATTATCAGTGAAAATCTATACTTATGAAAAAGTAATATATTACTATTACCAGTTACTTTAGTTAGTAACTAGAAATAGTAATATATTACTGTGACAGCCGTGCCCTGGCCCAGCAATCAAAGAGCCTCAATCCTCACCACTAACACCAGGGAGGTTGTCTCCTAGAAGAGGAAAGGATAACTAATACACACAGCAAAGTACAATTTCCCTTAAGTGCACACAGAGATCACAGTCAGTCTGGGGCTGGTTGCTCCCTTGCTCCCCAGGTCCCCAATAAGACTCCTCACTGGCACAGCTATTGGGTCCATATCTCAGCCTAGCTGGCAAGCTAACCTCCAGTACCCTCTCTGTCCAACCAGTGCTTCATGTCCCTGCCCAGGTAGCTGACACACACACCCACACTTTGAGATAAGTATTTATACAACTTCACAGACACTCCTGGGAAAGGCTGTCATAGATTCTCCAGCTGTGCCCCTTTACCCAGACTATATGGTAGTAATTTCTGCCACCACCAGCTAAAAATGATTAGCTACCCAAAGGCCCTTAAAAGGGTGTCCAGTTATTACTGTGCAATATTATTATCCAATTGGTAATGTGACTATTCAGTCTAAGGCTTTTTAGAGTGGCTTATTACTGTAACCTCTATAAATATGCAATGTACTCTAGAGCTTACTTTGTCTCTACACAAACCAGCCACAGGTAAATGTTTTTAAAATATTTAATAATAAATAAATAAAACACAAGACAATACTACTACACCACAGAGATATCTAAGAGTTCAAAGATCACACAGAAACTTAAAACAATACAGTAGGACAAATCTGATGTCAAAGAAAAACACTCAATCTAACTTTCTAATCTTTAGCTATTCTTAAGAGAAAACACAGTGCTGTAATCCTACTTACATACATAAAGAGCATAAGCAGTGCTGGGGTTGATGGTCCAAGACAAAATGCTTCCAGTCTCTCACTGAAGAATAGTTTTTAAAACACTAGCAAACAGCTCTGCTAAGGCCCTCCCAAATTACATAATTTTGACACTTAGGTTTTCCCAGTATTCACATTACATCATTTTGACACTTAGTCTGGAGTTCCCAGGAAAACAAACTGCATTATTTAGCAAGCTAACACCTGCTCAGGAAACTACAACAATAAAAGACATTTGACATGTATACTCTAACAATTATTCCTTAAGTTAAGACAATAGAACGAATGTGTTCAGCCAGCCGCTTCAGCATCACTTTTTAGATAATTGTAACTTCTAAGAACATTTGAAATGCTTGGCTTGGTTTTCCTTACAGAAGATGGCAATGTTGCAACAATCTTGAAGTTCACATTTTATAGTGTTTTCTTTCATTTAAGAACACAAGCCTGTATTTTACATTTATTTATACAAATGATAGAATTATGTATCAAATGATATTTGACTAGGCTGGCAGCCTTCGCCCATCTTTTCCCAATCCTCACAATTACTTTTTTAAAAAAAGTAATAAGTAATAGTAATATATTACTTTCACTGAAAAGTAACTAGTAATAGTAACTTATTATTTTTATAAGTAATTGCACAACACTGATTTCAAGCAAGAGCCCATGCGCACACACACACACACACACACACACACACACACACACACACACACACACAGTTGACTGGAGCAAAAACAGAACCCCTACCTATCTAAGTACATAGGCTACATAACTCAGTACTTTATGCAAGTGCCATGGCACAAGTCCAACTTGAAATGTCAGAGACAACACTTTATAACTGATGACATCAGCAGCATCTGTTGATGACAATATCGTAATAACAGTGTCCCAAATGCTGGAGTAAAATGTTGTTTGTAATGTCAAGCAAGAGCGCGCGCACACACACACACACACACACACACACACACACACACACACACACACACACACACACACACACTTCACTGCAGTGAGGACAGAACCCCTACATAAGTATACAAATTATAGAACACAGCACTTTAACGCATGCACTACAGCATAAGTCTGATTTTCACAAGAGTGCAAGTCCACTTATAGTAGATGACATCAGCACGTCATGTGGGAGAAAAAAGTTTGGGAGGCGTGCATGAAATGGATGCGTAGCATGTGCAAGTATCAAAATACTGTCAATCCATGGCATTGGAGCAGTAACTGTAGGATACACACCTCTGCCTTTTGTCTAGACCCAGACACACACACACACACACACACACACACACACACACACACACACACACACACACACACACACACATACACACACACACACACACGTTGACTCCAGTGAGACCAGAACCCATAGCTATTTAAGTGCACAGATTACAGAACACCATACTTTATGCAAGTGCCATGGCAAAAGTCTGATTTTTACAAGAGTGCAGGTCAATGTATATAGATGACATTAGCAGGCCATGGAGGTTACTAACCTATTGACCCTAGGGTGTTTACAATCCTTGTTCGGCATAGTTAGATGGTTGTTGTTAGCACAGCAATTTTGTGAGCAGCACTGACTGTCCTTGTCCATGAGAGACATTTGTGCCACTCCAGTGGTGACTTTACAATCACGCAACCAGTTGTCAAGGTTGTATTTGAACAGGTTCATTGAGGAGCACTGCTTTACATGAAGTGGGAGCCTATTACAGATGAGTGTCAATTTCTGGGGATATGTCTATGTCCCCAGCATGTTCTGTTTATGTCACAGGCTAGGTTAAGAACCCTGAAGCAAGTTATTCTTGTCCAATTTGATTTGCAGATGTCCAGCATTTCCAGTAGGGCAGAGTCTGAGACTGCTCCGTAGGCCAGGCATAGGTCACCTCTCAGACACCTACATTATACTGAGTACAGTAACAGATTTTTCAGTCTTTCCATGTATGTCATGTTTGGAGGCCATGAATTCTCCCAGTCCCAACCTCTGTCTTTCCTCCAATTGCTGCAGGTGTCTGGTGAGGTGCAGAGAGAAGGGAGCATTGTACTCAATTAGTGGTCTTATAAGGATAGAGTACAGCAGTACTATGACCACTCTGGTCTTGGATTTGATGTCCATATGTATGAGGTGCACAATGCAGAATGTGTGTCTCACCACTATGGACACATAATGATGAAAGTGTAGATTGCTATCAACATGTGTTCCCAAGTCTCACAACACTGTGTTTGAGCTTAGAAAGATCCTACGTATGTTATAATTAGCAGGAGTACTTCGTAGCCAAAGGAGACAATGAGGCATTGTTTGCTTTAAGGTTCAGTCCGTGAGTTTGGCACCAATCATTTGTCTGTGTCAGCCTCCTCTGTAATATGTTACCATCATTGGGGGACTCTATATGAGTTTGTCCAGTTAAAACTCATCTTCAGACTTGGTAAACCACAAGCCATCTACTGTTGCCTGTGCTTCAGGAAAGTAGTTTCCAAACAGTTGAGGGCCCAACAGAAATCCTTGTGGTATTCCACTGGTAAGTGGGTTAGTGGTAGAGGTGCAATCCCCAACTTTGAGAGTGTGTGTTCTGTCGGTACACCAGTTGGTGTTGGCTTTCCATCTAGTACTGTATGGCCTAATTCCCAGATGGAGATCTTCACTATTGGACATGAATGGGGGATAGTGTTAAAGGCCTTGGATAACTCAACATAGCAGTATGTCCTGCTATACCTCATCCAGGACCTTGGGGTAAGTATCAATGAAGTCAACAAGGTTCAATAAGCAAGATCTACCCTTGACAAAAACAGAATGGGTTGGGTCAAGTGAGCTGAAGATCACCTATGCCCCTGTGGATAAGGTTCATGCTGATTCCTTCTCTAGCCTTTCAGATAAGTTTCTTTAGACTTATGTGTCAATAGTTGTAGTTCTGCATGTTACCAGATTGATGTGCATTGCATACCACATAACATTTGCTATTACTTTCTTAATGTAGGTGAAATATGTATGGAAAAAGTACTGAGACACCAGGGTTGAAGTGCTTGGGGGGGGGGGGGTGTCAGCACATAGTTGTATTCAAAATATGTGACATATTGTTAGATAGCCCTTCAGTTTGTAATGTTTCCACATGTAATTTCATGTCATAGACAGAAAATGGACAGTAAACAGCAGTAATACATAATAATATTTACTTTTCCATATGGTGGTGAGCAGTGGATTTGCATGACATTTGGCAACGTGTATACGCATGGAAGAACACATGTTTGTGTGTAGCTAGCAGTGTGCAAACATGAGCCACAGTGCTAAAGTCTGACAGTTAGTATTGGGTCTATACAACACACCTGCTACTTAACTGACTCTGAGGCAGCACGTATTAATGCATTGATACATTCCTTTTTGTGTCTAGATAGTACTGGGTTTGAATACAGGTTTGTTTAATACTTTTAAATACTGTTACTTTAATATTGATAATGCAATAACATGAATTCTTTATAGTACATGTGTTGCTGTTTGTTGGCGTAGCACAGCTGGGTTAAGTGGCATTGAGCAGAGGTAACTGTATCATTTTACTGCCATTCACCGTTGTTGCATGCTGGTGATCAATGTGCGCCTCAGGGCAAACATGGAGCCCAAAAAGTGAAGGGATCCTTTGCTTTTTCTGCTACTTAAGTGTGTTGTGTGCAATTCTATTTTTTGACGAGATTAAAGGTGTTAAAATGGGGTAGATAGGAAAGTGGTGAAATGGGGCTCAAGCAGGGGGATGAACAAAGGGAAAGCAGGACAGGAATGTGCAAGAGGGAGGTAGGAAAGAGCCATAAGTATTCATTTCTTTAACAATGTAAACTGGAAATATGTGCAGAATATTAACTGAGTTTGGAATGTCACCCCCAGAGAGAGGGGTCACTGCAACACAATCATGTTGTATAGCCAGTTGGACCAAATCAATTGTGTCAAGAAGACACATGTGCGAAATGGAGAGCTATGCATGGAATGATTGTTTTTGAGTTACAGGTGGCCATTTATTTTTTGTTTAAGAGAGAGAGAGAGAGAGAGAGAGAGAGGGGAATGTTGTGGAAGGGATGTAGGTATGTCCGGGTCAGGTAAGTTAGGTAGGCAAGGAAGCATTTGCAAACAGACAAAACAAACAAGACAAGAGACAGGGACAGTCATGAACACAAAAGGTTGTGAGACACCATGATTGGGGTGAGGATAGGGATAACCTGGGCCCACAGTCTTAAAGCTTGGAGACAGTGAGAATCATGTCCTCACCTACTGGACTGTCATCACTGCCTCCTTACTCCTCAGGTGGCTGAAGTGCTTGATGTCTCCTCCTCCTCCTCTTAGTAAGTAACATGAGGGACAGCAGCCTCTCCAGCTGGCATAGGCATGCACCACTCTACAGACCGTCCCTGGCAACTCACTGAGTGTGACAAAATCACCACCTCTGCCACTGCTCCCAGAAGGTACCACTAGACCAACGTCTGAGGCAGGACTATCTGAGAGTCAGGGAATTGAAGGGGCAGTAGAGCCAGTGCCGCCAGGTTGGCTCCCAGACACGCTAGGCATCAGTGCTGCAGCCCATGGAGCAGGGGCTGGCCTACATTGCTGTGCTGTGGAGTATTAGTGATGCAGTACACATGGTTGACATGGACATATTTTGACAAAACATAATACAAATAAAGAAACAAAATAGAAAATATATAAAAATAAAAAAAATTTTTAAATAAAATAAAAATAAAGTAAAAATATTTATAAAATAAAATAAAAATAAAATTAAAAATATTTTTAAAAATAAAATAAAAATAAATAAAATTAAAAAAGAGAGAAAATGCTTGGGGTGAGAGAAAAAAATGAGATAAGATTAGTACTATCATATGTGACATGCAATGCATTAATACAATTATACAACTTGTGAAGTCCCTCCTCTGGACAAGTGATCAAAGAACCTCAATCCACACCACTGCCACTGGTGGGGAATGTTCACTGTGAGAAAAATAGGCACAAACAGTATTTTCAGATGCAGCCCTCTGCACCAAGTACAATTTCCCTTAAGAGCACACAGAAAATGCACACTCTAGTCCTGGGGTTGTTCTTTCTCTCTAGGCCCCAAATAAGACACCCCACTGACCACTATAGAGCTGAGTCCTTAGCCGGGTGTTCCAAGCCAAGTCCTCCGCCACCCTCTCTGTGAAATCAGTGCTGTCAGTGTCCCTGTTCAAAGTAGCTGTCAAACACAGTCTTTGAGATTTGATTTTCAAACACACTAATCCACTTGGGAAATGCTGGCACAGCTTACACACTCTGCCACCTTCACCCAAACTATAAGTTAGATTTGCTGCTACCACAACACCTGAAGCCAGCTACTTTAAGGCTGTTACCAGGTTGCCCAATTACACTAGCAAAATTGATACTTATACAAATGGTAGTGTTTAACCAAGCAGCAAAAATGTCAGGAACATGGAGTCATAGTGCCTCTAAATAAATGCAAGTACTCTCAAAGGTTAAATATTTTCTAAAAGACCAGCCACAATGAAAGGTTTAGATATAGTTAATAATAAATAATAAAAAAATGGAAATACTGAATATCTATTTACAATAAACACCAGAGTTTCAATCACAGGAAATGAAAAAAAAACACACACAGATGGAAAAACAACATTTAGCTAATCTCGCTATATTTTTTAACTGACTGAAGAACTACTGTTGCCTAGTTACATACTAAAGCAAGGCAATATGAAAGTGGATGAGTGTCTTGTCAGCTCTAAAAACAGAGTGCACTCCTCACATCTCTTTATAGCAGTGCTGACTACCGAATGAAATCACATCTGGTCACCTCACTCCGTGGTCTCCACATAACCCTCTCACTAGAAACTGAGCCAGGATCTGGTGCTGATATTTCACAATACACACATAGAATTTTAGCTAAGGTTTATTTACAGCATCTGGAAACTGTAAGACAATTCCAACACTTACACCCTTCCTGCAGATACTAACAAGCCATTCTCTGGCACCCCAGGGTAGCAATTAGTTCACCACTAAGGACAATAGAGTTGGATCCCATCCAGGCTTTTCACAGATATAGTTTCTCTGGATGCATTCAGACCTATGAGATAAAGTCTTTATACCCTAAACCAAGTCATATAATTTCAGGCTATTTTCTTAAGGTTAGCTGGCCTGAGTTTAACCCCTTCCCTTCCAGTATCCTCTGTTAAAATATATACATTTCATCAGTTACGACAATACAGTCTAACATACATGTATATTTCTCTTCTGTACAGTAGGACCCACTGTTGGTACATTTTTGACACAAAACAAAATTACTTAATTTTTAACACAAGCATCTGTACAAATCAGTATGATATTCAAATGCCATCTAATTCTTTACAAAACTCCAGCTAGCTATGCTGACATATGTTACACATGTACTGCTCTACTCCTCCCCCCCCCGGCACAGCTGACACTACCTCACATTATCACACAACTCCATTATCTTAAGTTTTACATTTAAGTCTACCTCCTGACCGAAACATAGTATACTACAGATTGCAGCAAGTAATCCTTGAAATGTGGATATATTGCATATATGCATGTTCCAATCATACAGATTATAGTTCCAGCACAAAATTTGTGCCAGTGGTATACAGGTTTTAATTTAGTGTAAATATTATTGAAGAAATAACAGTATGGTATAGTTTTGAATTGTGGTATTTGAACCCACAACCTCTGACTAAAGTCAAATATTGGACTCTTACAATTGATTTGTGCTACAGACTAATGCATGCATACTTACTTTTACATTTGGAGTATGCATGCTCAATTTTATACAACTCTACAAAATACCAAAATAAGCTATCTTTAACATTTAATGCTACAATAACACTTCTCTTCTGCTACATATATACCACTTGCCTCCCTCAGTCTCTCCAATCTAGCTCTGTGTACCCAGATATTGAACTCCTGATCACGAGCAGCTGGGAAAAACAGAAAAGAACACAAGACCATTATGCATACCAGTCTTGCCTATATTCAGTTATCTAAGTCTTACAAGTACTTGCTGTAGCTGATATGTACACAGGTGTGGGATGTCCTCAGTCCTAAATCCCTCAATTCAACAGTCAAGAGTATCCCTCTTCCTTCTCTGTAGGTCATTAAAATGATGCCTACATTGCTTTGCAGTGCGCAGGGTACCAGTGGCACTGTATACAGCTTGGGCTAAACTGTTCAAGCCTCTGACTTGTACTGAAAGCCAGAATAGTCCCCCTGCAGAAGCCTGTGGCTGTGGTGCTTTACTAGGAGTCCAATAAATATCCTGGACTTCTGGACACCCCCCCTCTGTGCCCTAAACCTAGCACCTTCTCCACTAATGCCAGCCATGTCTACCAGAAGACTTAAAGTAATGGAGATGAATGCTTTCTCGCCAATTCTAGTTATTGCATTTACTGGAATGTGCACAACCACACAACACGTTTGTGCACTGGTAAGTGGAGAGCAACAGTACCAAGCAGTGAGCAATGAAATAATTGCAGTTGGAAGGTTAATCTGACATTTGGCCTCAGTTTGGTGAGTGAATACTGATGTAGCCTGGAAATATATATTGGAAATTGGAAGGTAACTCTTAGGTGAGGTAGGTTTGCAGACATGCACTGGGAGCATAAATGTAAGGGAGGGTGGCCTAATGGTTAAGGTGTTTGCCTTATAAGCACAAGGTGCAAGGTTTGAGTCTCACAAGGGATAATTGGCTAGGCTTAAAATGGCTTGCAAGGGCAGTTAGCCTAGAACTAATCTATGAACCTACTAATCTATGAACCTATAATGACTTGACACGTGTTTTTACCTTTATACACTGAGGAAATTGATTTTTACACTGTGGGATATAAACATACGCATAAGAGACAAAACATTTACTTCTACAACATTGATTTTCCATCTTTGCCACAGAAGAAGTGCTTCTCAGACATAGTCCGGCAACATGCATAAATGCAGGTGACAGTATGAGCTGCTACACATGCACGTGTTTGACCTGACAAGGTTATTGGATATAGAGGAAGTTGTTTATGTGTCTTAGGCAAATGTGAAGGCCATACAAGTCCAGGTAGCAGAATTATACTTACAGAAATATAGTACACAGTTTTTCCTCAATCATAAACTTGATAATATATCTGATAATAAATATATAAATAAATAAATAAAAAACACAATATTAGTGTCTCATCCCTCATATATATAATTAATATCGACTCCCCTATCTAAAGTGCTATAACTGAGAGTGAATATAATGAGAAATGTATGGAATATCCTGTTCTAGAACCCAGGACCATGTGTATGGCAGTCCTACAATTACAACTGTTGCCACAAGAAAGTTGAAATGGCACTTGTTCATGCTTCAGTTCATTGTTATAAAATGCAATGCCAGAACACTAAATAAAAGGCTGCACACCCTGTACTAGAAGCCAGGACTACTTTCTCTGCTGGCCTAGACTTCCACATGCTGCCACAGGACTAGTTATATCACTTTCCCTAAATTACTAATCATTCTTAAGGTCTCTCTGTCAACCGGCATACAATGCCACTTTGTGAGTTTGAGCAGTACCCATTAGATTTCAGTGAATGTATCCAGTTTCTGTTTACGGCTGTCTGGGTCCTGTCTGCTTCCTAGGTGGTCCAGTTGTCCAGTTTGTCCACTGCCACACTTGATGCAAATGAGATAAGCACAGCCAAACCTGACATTCATTTCCTCTATTCCTGTGATTGCACTACATGCCGCATTGCACCAACACTGGCCAAAAAAAAAGAAAGATTAAAAAAAAAATACAGAAAAAGGAAGAAAAGGACAAGTAGCTGAAATGAGGAAAACACAGTCTATGGTGTACATACTAGAAAATGATAGTTCACATGAGAAATGTCAACATAGGTCTGGATTTTCAACTCTCACTCAAATGAATCTTCAGAACACAGGATGGGAGCCTTATCCCTCTTTGCCAAATAGACAGCTTTGTAGCAAGGAACTGAAATAATTCTCCACACAACCAGCTGCAACATCATCTACAGTAATATAAAACCATGCAACTGTTATTAGTACATTTATTATTTTTGGACATAGTGCACTTAATGATCACACAACCTGTTATAATTATTCCTTGCAAATATACAGCTCTGTCTCACCTCCCTGTGTTTGTTGGTCATTCTTCAGTT
This sequence comes from Protopterus annectens, assembly GCF_019279795.1. Lineage (NCBI taxonomy): Eukaryota > Metazoa > Chordata > Ceratodontiformes > Protopteridae > Protopterus > Protopterus annectens. The sequence continues at coordinate 1,436,308,898 of NC_056728.1, read as the reverse complement.
ATCTGACCAGTAATCTGAGACATGCATTCTAAATTATTGGCCTTAAAATGTGTGAGGATATTAACTGAAAATAATAGCATATGCAGTTGCCAACAAATGAAGGGTAGGTTGGATGTTGAGGAACACACCCTGAGAATTGTGTGCTGTTTACTTATATTTCCAACCTTACATCTAACACTTTGTAGCTCTAACACAATACACCCATTGGATGTAAGGCAGCCTGCATTGCTGTTGTGATTTCCTTCTCCCAACCAGCAATCATTCACAGTTGCAATCCCTTAAAAACAAATACTGAGGGAGTGCCTGCACTATGTTTACATCTCATACACAGATCCAAGTATTTGGGATTCATCAGTTCTAATCAGTTCCCACTTCATTTGCAACTTCACCATGCTAACAGCCTTGAATCTACACCATTATGAAAAGGCAATTGTGTAGCTAGGCAAACTGATGGTGTGGAGACGTGTTTATGTGTATTATCCTTCTGTTGTCTTTTAAGACACCTAGGACTATGCCTCCTAGGCATGTCAGTCCTCAGAGACCCCCTTCATTAATGCTGAGAATCAGGTGATAGTGGATGCCTTTAGGCAACATGGTGCTTTCCTGCTTGAAACAGGATGGGGAGATATAGCACCCAAAATGCAGATTTGGTGCCAGATTGTGGATGATGTGAATACCATGCATGGCCATGGCAGGACATGTGAGCAGGTGCACCACAGGGCCACTGACATGATCACATCTGCATGGAGGAGAGCAGCTGCAATGGGCTGTGACCAGATGGTTACTGGGGGAGGACCTGCTATTGAGCCACCACTAACACCAAATAAAGAATTCCTAGCCACTGTCAGGGATCCAGACAGCTCCCAGGAGAGTGCAGAACAGCAAGTACTGGAAAGCTGCCACAGTGGCAGGCACTGCACGCATGTCCCTGGATGAGCTTCTAGGTAGGCTTTGTTATCTCAACAGTTGAATACTGTTCTATAGTAAAACAATTGGAATCAATATTTTATTTCTTTGTCACAAGATGTTTTGGGGGAGGGTGATTAAAGACTGCTACAGTTAACAACACATTCTGGTTGATTAGCTTAAGTAGGAATTGTCAGCCAAGGTCTTGTTCAAGTATAGTTAATAGACATATAAAGGGGTGAAAGCATTACCCCCATGTTACTGTTAATTGTGATGATGTTGCCCTTACCTTTTGCTTAACTTCTTTGAGGACCATCTGGCTTGCAGAGAAGAATATAATCTGTAGATGGTAAGCCAAACATTTTTGTCAGTACTACTGAGCAAATTAAAGAAATATTTTAGTCTGTGTGCTGTTGATATCAGACTTGTTTTGTATATTGCTGTACTGTCTGTAATAGAGGCACCACTGTTAGTTTGTTAGCATATATTGGACTGTAGCTATTCATTTTTTCCCTGTGTTTGTTGCTTTTCATCACAGGTGATCATGACAGTGGATGTGTGCAAACTCTGCCACCTAATGTTAGTGCATCAGTACACTATGATGATGATGGTGGCCAAACAGAGGCACAGTCAATGGGTGCAGTGGCTGAAATTGACACCAAGCTTGACATGCAGCCATTCTCTGCAATTCCATCACACAAAGTTCAGTAGACCTATTTATACCCATTTGAGTGAGCCCACAGATATTGGGCTGGTGGAGTGCGAGACAATCGATCAGGGAAGTGTGGTTACTGTGGCTTTAGTGCCTGTTGACTCTGCCCTCCCCCAGTAGCCCCCCCCAGTAACCATCTCGTCAAGTGTGAGCAAGGTGCTACACAGGATGGTTGTTTGGAGTGCTCAGAGGATGCCTGCTGTCCCTCCTCCAGGTGTCTCTATCTGTACCACTCAATATATGTTTAGGGCCATCATGGAGGCATAGACATATTCCCATAGGTGATCCAGACAAATGCTCAGGGTTGTAGATGTGGCACAGGCTGACAGGTGTGACTGCCTCCACCATTTTGCAGATTCAATGTATTGGATGAATGACACAATGGAATGTGGAGTGTCTGTGATGGAATGAGTGGTGTCTGTCATGGAACATGCATCATCCATGATGGAACATCTGCTGAGAGGGATGTGGCATCCTGTGGGTGTAGGACAGCCACATCATCTGCTGTTAGCCAATGTGGTCATGCCCGATCGCACTGCCATAGTGGCAGTACTTCAGTGGGTGAGCTGTCCACACCAAGATAAGGCAGGCAATGGGGTCATGGTCCTGGACATCCCTGAGAAGGGAGCTCATCCAGCAGACATCAGTCACATTCAGGTAGCAACACTGCACCTGACTGTGGGCATGGAATTGCCAGTGCTTCTCCTGGCAGAGCCAGTTCTCTTGATCTGGGATGACAGTGATGAACTACCGCCCCTACTATGCATGGCTCACACCTGTTTGACATACCAAGACATAGAGCTAGCACAAAGATTGACTGTGTTTATGCAGACACTCACCCACCAATTTAACCTGGGGGACCCCAACAGACACACACACAACAGTTGCATGGTTCAGCCATGCAGCTTAAAACTCATTTTGTCTCACTGGCCATTTGTTGACTTATCCAAATGCCTGTCTCTTTCTCTTTCTTACGCACACACAGTCACCAACCTTTTGTGTGTCAGCCTAGGTTTCCTGCCCCCCCCACACACACACACACACACACATACACAGCACACTGTACAAGTGATGATAACTGTGCCATATCCCTGTTTTGTATCTTTTGGATGCAGGGATACATACACTTTGTGTTGGATGCTCTGGGTGTATAGCTGACCTAGTGCTTAGTATATCTGCATTTGAGATGTTGAACGGGTTATTGTACCTTTATAGGTTCGTAGGTTTATAGGTTGCTACTAGGCTATCGGCCTATAGGCCGGTGCCTATACAAGCCTAGCCATAACAATTCCCAGGCTATTTCTTCCTACAATATTTACTTCCCTGGATCCCTGTCAAGCAGGGTGACTGGTGTGATCCCCGGGGTGAACTTCCTATCTCCCATCCAATTGTCAAGGTTCCTTTTGAAGAAGGCCAAAGAGGCGCTCTGCTTGACATGTATGGGCAGTCTGTTCCAGAGTCTGGGGAGTCTCTGGGCCAGGAACCTATCCCTCTAGCATGTTTTGTTCATTGTGATGACAAGGTTTAGATTCCTTGAGCATGTGGCTCTGAGGGAATGGGATTTCTTTAGGTGTAGCATGTCCAACAGCTCTGTGTTTGATATGGCCTTGTATGTTAAGCAGAGATCGCCTCTGAGTAGACGATGTGCGACAGAGTATAGCTGGAGTTTTTTTAGATGGTCAGCATAGGGCATCTGCTTTAGGCCTGTGATTCTTGTAGTGAGGTATTTCTGCGGCCTTTCCAGTTGTTGCAGATGTCTTGAGAGGTACATACCAAATGGGGTGTTGTATTCTGTAATGGGTCTAATGAGGGATGAGTACAGTGGAACAATGACCTCCTTTTTCTGGACGAAAAGCCCTTAGTGATGAGGTGTGCCACATAGAAGGATTTCCTGACTGTTGTGGCAATGTGGTTATTGAAGGTGAGACCACTGTCCTCCTGTGTCCCTAAGTCTCTTATCAAACTTTCGTTGTTTAGTGTACTATCACCTATATGGTAATTCAGGGGTACATGTTTTTTCCCAAAGGGCATAACTATACATTTCTTGGCATTGAGCTTGAGCCCATGGCTCTGGCACCAAGCATCTGTTTCTGTAAGGCCCTTTTGTAGAATATCCACATCATTTGGGGATTTAATAATGGCTCCCAGTTTGCAGTCATCTGTGAACTTTGTTAGCCAGAGTCCCTTAATGTAGGCCTGTATTTCATAGAAGCAGATGCCAAACAAGAGCTGTCCCAGGACTGAACCCTGAGGTACTCCACTTGTCAGTTGTCTGGAGCTGGATTTGTAGTCGGCTACTTTTACAGTGTGGGTTCTGTCAGTAAGCCAGTTGGCAACCCATCGAGTAACGTAGTGACTAATGCCGAGCTTAATAAGTTTATCTGTGATTCCAGAGTAGGGGATGGTGTTGAAAGCCTTGGTGAGGTCCAGATAGGCTGTGTGGACCACCTTACCCTTGTCCACAGCTCTGGAGACTGATTCAAAGAAGTCAATCGGGTTCAGGAGACAAGATCGGCCCTTCACGAACACAAACTGGGTGGGGTCCAGGGTTTGAAGATTGCCAATGTCTTTCTCTATAAGTTCCATGGTAATGCGTTCCATGGCTCTGTAGATCAGGCTTGTCAGACTGATGGGGCGGTAGTTCCCAGAATCCAAGGTGGATCCTCCCTTGTAGAGTGGGATAACTGTAACTGTGCGCCACTCAGTGGGCATGAAGCCTGAGATGAGGCTATGATTAAACATGACACTTAGGTGAGGTGCCAGTTCATTTTGTAGTTCATGTAGTACACAGCCTAGTACATGTCATCTGGTCCCATGGATTCTGTATTCTTAGCTTTGGAGAGTGTGTTTTTTACCTATGTGGCCGTTATTACTGCAATTTGGCAATCTTTCTGTATTGAGATGGGCCCTTTAGGGGGTGAGGGGGGGGTGAAGTTGGCACTGAATCGATCTGCCAGGATATTGGCAATATCCTTGGGATCAGTATATTTAATGCCATTCTGTTGTAGCTCAGAACAGATCCAAGTATTGCCAATTAGATTCTTGACATAGCTATAGAATGCTTTGTGGTTGTGTTTGGAATCTTTGGCAATTTTATTTTTGTAACTAGCTCTGGAGGATTTTATGAGGGATCTCAGCTTCTTACTTAGGCTGGTAAGGGAGTTTTTTGCATCCTGGGATTTTCCTCTTTTCTGCAACAGTTTCTTCCTGTTGTTGTAAAGTTTATTTATGGCAGGGGACCACCAGATTGGTTCATAGGTTCATAGGTTCATAGGTTGGTACTAGGCTATCAGCCCTAGGGCCTATGCAAGCCTACCCATAGTAATTCCCTGGCTATTTCTTCCCACACTGTTTACTTCCTGGACCCCTGTCTAGAAGGATGACTGACATGATCACTGGGGTGAATTTCCTTCCTCCCATCCAATTGTCAAGGTTTCTTTTGAAGAGGGCCAAAGAGGCGCTCTGCTTGACATGTATGGGCAGTCTATTCCAGAGTCTGGGGAGTCTCTGGGTCAGGAACCTATCCCATCAGCATGTTTTGTTTATTGTGTTGACAAGGTTTAGATCCCTGGAGGGTGTGGCTCTGAGGGATTGGGATTTCTTTAAGTGTAGCATGTCCAACAACTGTGGGTTTGACATGGCCTTGTATGTTAAGCAGGGATTACCTCTGAGAAGACTATATGCAACAGAGTATAGCTGGAGTTTTTTAAGGCAGTCAGCATAGGGCATCTGCTTTAGGCCTGTGATTCTTTTAGTGAGGTATTTCTGAGGCCTTTCCAGTTGTTGTAGGTGTCTTGAGAGGTGCATACCAATTGGGGTGTTGTATTCTATAATGGGTCTAATGAGGGATGAGTACAGTGGGACAATGACCTCCTTTTTTCTGGATGAAAAGCCCTTAGTGATGAGGTGTGCCACATAGAAGGATTTCCTGACTATTGTGGTTAATTGGTTACCGAAGGTGAGACCACTGTCCACCTGTGTCCCTAAGTCTATTATCACACTTTTGGTGTTTAGTGTACTGCCACCTATGTGGTAATTCATGGGTACATGTTTTTTCCCAAAAGGGATAACTATACATTTCTTGGCATTGTGCTTGAGCCCATGGCTCTGGCACCAAACATCTGTTTCTCTAAGGCCCTTTTGTAGAGTATCCACATTATTTGGAGATTCAGTAATGGCTCCCAGTTTGCAGTCATCTGCGAACTTTGTTAGCCAGAGTCCCTTAGTATTGACCTGTACTTCAGAGATGTAGATGCTAAACAAGAGTGGTCCCAAGACTGAACCCTGAGGTACTCCACTTGTCACTTATCTGGAAGTGGATTTGGAGTCAGCTACTTTTACAGTGTGGGTTCTGTCAGTAAGCCAGTTGGCAACCCATCAAGTGATGTAGGGATTAATGCCCAGTTTAGTAAGTTTATCTATGATTCCAGAGTAGGGGATGACGTCAAAGGCCTTGGCGATGTCCAGGTAGGCTGTGTGGACTGCCTTACCCTCATCCACAGTTCTGGAGACTGATTCGAAGAAGTCATTCAGGTTCAGGAGACAAGATTGGCCCTTCACAAACCCAAACTGGGTGGGGTCCAGTGTTTGAAGGTTGCCAATGTCTTTGTTTATAAGTTCCATGATAATACATTCCATGGCCTTGCAAATCAGGCTTGTCAGACTGATGGGGCAGTAGTTCTCAGGATCCAAGGTAGATCCTTCTTTGTGGAGTGGGATAACTGCAGCTATGCGCCACTCAGTGGGCACAAAGCCTGAGGTGAGGCTATGATTAAACATGACACTTAGGTGAGGTGCCATTTCATTTTGTAGTTCATGTAGTACACAGCCCGGGATGTGATCTGGTCCCATGGATGCTGTATTGTTAGGTTTGGAGACTGCATTTTTTACCTGTGTGGCCATTATTACTGGAATTTGGCAATCTTCTGGTATTGATATGGGCCATTTAGGGGGTGAGAGGGGGATGAAGTTGACACTGAGTCAATCTGCCAGTATATTGGCAATATCCTTGGGATCAGTATATTTAATGCCATTCTGTTATAGCTCAGAGCAGATATGAACATTGCCATTTAGATTCTTGACATAGTTATTGAATGCCTTGTGGTTGTTTTTGGAATCTTTGGCAGTTTTATTTTCATAACTAGCTTTTAAGGATTTTATGAGGGATCTCAGCTTCTTACTGAGGCTGGTAAGGGAGTTTTTTGCATCCTAGGATTTTCCTCTTTTCTGCAACAGTTTCTTCCTTTTCTTGTAAAGTTTGTTTATGGTAGGGGACCACCAGATTGGCTTCATGTTTTTGGAGAAGCTTCTTGGTTCTAGTTGGGATGGCACAATTCATGCATGAGTGGATGTGCTCGTACAGTGCCTTAGTGTAGGACTCAGCAGTTGAACTTTCAGTTTCCGTCTGCATGGGTGTCATGAAGTTTGTCACTTCTGATTTGAGTAGCATGAAGTTGGCTTTGGAGAAGTTTTTTTATGGAGGTATCCTTACTGGGGGGTGGGGGTGGGATGTAGATGTTAAGGGTGATTAGCTTATGGTCTGACCTGACCAATGAGGGGGTGACCATAGGTGTGGAGCATCGATTTCCCATGTTGGTAATGACCAGGTCAAGGATATTGGAGCCCCTGGTGGGACAATGCATTAGCTGTTCCAGGGCATTGGAATTTATGAATTCCAAGAACCGTTGGGCAAAGTTGTTTTTACACAAGTAGCTTCCTTTTTCTGGAGGAGAGCGTTTTTGTTCTATTTGGGATGGCATGATTCATGCATGAGTGGATGTGCTCATACAGTGCCTTAGTGTAGGACTCAGCAGTTGAACTTTCAGTTCCCGTCTGCATGGGTGTCATGAAGTTTGTCACTTCTGACTTGAGTAGCATGAAGTTGGATTGGAGAAGTTTTTTATGGAGGTTTCCTTACTGGGGCTGGGGGTGGGATGAGGATGTTAAGGATGATTAGCTTACGGTCTGACCTGACCAACGAGGGGGTGACCATAGGTGTGGAGCATCGATTTCCCATGTTGGTAATGACCAGGTCTAGGATATTGGAGCCCCTGGTGAGACTATGGATTAGTTGATCCAGGACATTGGAATTTATGAATTCCAAGAACCATTCGGCAAAGGTGTTGGTACACGAGTAGTTTTCCCAGTTAATGGCAGGGGTATTTGAAATCACCCAGTATTATGGTGTTTGGTTGTATCTTAATATTTTCCAGTATGTTTAGAAAGGTGTAGTGAGAATCATGGGGCATGGTGGGGGATCTGTACTGAGCTACAATTTGGATTGCAGTCTTACCTAGTGTTAGTTGCACCTGGAGAATTTCAGACGCATTGTGTTGGGCAACTAGTCTGGTAGTGTGAATATCCTTGGTGAATATGGACACTCCTCCACCTTTAGTGTTTCAGTCCTGGTTTGGTGGCCGAAAAGTGTGGTAAGAGTTGTAGCCTGGTATTGCAGGGGTGCTCTCTGGAGCCTTGAAACAGGTCTCAATTACTGCACAGATACTGATGTTCTCCATTTTTAGGAGTGCCTTGAGAGAGTGCATTTTGAGGTTTAGACTTCTAGCATTGAGTAGCATTACCTTCAGATTTTGCATGCTTGTACCTGTTTCGGTGGTTGTTTTGTCCTTTGAACTTTGCCTAAAAAAGGCACTATAGTGGTGGCAAGAGCCTTAGCCAGTAACCTGAATCCCAGGGGTGACAGGTGCAGACCATCTCTGGCAAAGCATTGTGGTATGTTGATCATGTCGTCCCAGGCAGACAGATACTGGATCCCCTCTGAATGACACCAGAAGCTTAGCCAATTGTTGAAGTTAATCATTTTGTCCTTATACTGTGGTATCATTCTGGGTGAAGGCAGGATTCTACTCATGGTCATACCTGCCTAGTCCACATGATCCGAGAGCTCTTCCATGTCTCTTTCATGTAGTCCAGGGAGGTACGTCTCAAGTCATTCACTCCAACATGGACAATAACAGAGTCATATTTGTACTTGTTGTGGAGTAACTTGAGTGTATGCGTTATGTGGCAGATCCTGGCAACCGACAGGCAGCTGACTGTCATTTTCTCCTTGTTCAGCCTGGTGAGTGGGACATCAGTGTGCCTGACTATAGAGTCACCTATGACTAAAGTGTTGGGTTCGTTGTCTTGCCTTATGGGCTGTTGTTGGGTGCCACACTGGTGTTGTGAACTACGTGACACTTTGGTTGTGATTGGTGTTTGTTTGCATTTCAGCTTTGGAGGTCCTTGTTGCTTGGGCAGGTTACTGTTAAGGGCCTCCGCATAGGAGGGTTTAGTGTTGCTATCTGAGGGCGTTGGTGGTGTGGGTTTAGAAGGGCTATGTGTTGCTTGAGGTGTAGTGCGGGTGTTAACCTTCTCTTCTTGACTGTCTAGCACAATCTTGGGTGGAGAGAGCTTTATTTCCAGTTTGGCTATGTAAGTGCATCTCTCGCAGGTTGTAGTTTTGGGTGGTAGGAGGAGAGGGTTGTCTGTGTACATGAGGTAATTGCTGCATTGTCCCAGTATGCCCAGAGTCACCCGGTGGAAAGAGAAATCACTGGAAACTGACCCTTGGACATGCCTGGTTTGGTGCTTTTTTTTGTAAAGTACAAGAGCTGTTTTCCCTTACCTTAGCAAGGTACTTTGCAGTTATAGCTTGTTTAGTGCCTACGATTAATTTATCCTTATTAACAAGGAGAGTTGAGTGCTTGTATCAGTTTAAGGCTTCCTAGTGTTTTTCAACAAGTTTTAGAACAAGTGCTATTCACAGGGATGCTTAAAGGTAAGATGAAAAAAATGGTTTATCCTAAACACTGTAGTGTGCACTAGAGGAGTTAGATGTGAAATTACTTGTCTAAAAAGTTAGGTTTTAGTGGAGAGTCACTATTTTTAAAACAACAAGATAGATTGAAAGGGGTGGTCACTTTTGTATTCTGGTACTATGGAATACAGTAGGATGACCAATAAATTTAAATAGTTGAAGGGGAGTGATTTCACAAAATGATAATTTTGCACTTATTCACACAAGCCAGTAAAAGCAGAGAGGAAATGAGATATATGGTCAAATTAACATAAGGGCCAGGCAAATAGAAAGCCAGTGGTGTTTAAGAACACAACCAGGTGGGATGGTGGGGAAAAATTTCTGCCTGACTCACAAGAGACAGAGCTGTGGTCTCTTTTCAAGTTTTTATATGCAGTTAAAAGTAGAATACAAGTAAAATACATGCTAAAGAAAACAAATCACAGTATTCAAAATAGAAAATGGCAATAAAGTAATACAAAATGCAACAAATAAAAAGCAAACTAACCTTTCCCTCACAGCAAAGTGTAGCAGAGTCTTTCTAGTAAGTTCTAGTTGAGTTATATTCTCCTTGGAAAGTTAGGCAGTTAATAGCATCAAACGTTCCCACCTTTATTGTGAATGATCTTGTGAGGATTGTGAAGTCAGAAACTGCAATGTGTATCATTACTTTCTAGGCACCCAGTATTACTGCTGCATAGGTTAAAACAGCACTTTTCAAGGCCAAGAATACAGCTTCTATGGGACCTGACAATATCCCTGGCTGTGTTCTACATGAACTACAGAGTGAACTGGCACCTCACCTGTGTGCCCTGTTCAATCACAGCGTCACCTCAGGCTTTGTCTCTACTGAATGGTGCACTGCTACAGTCATCCCTCTACACAAAGGAGGAGCGATTACAGACCCTGGGAACTATCGCCCCATTAGCCTGACAAGTCTGATATGCAAAGCTATGGAATGCATCATCATGGACCTAATAAGCAAAGATATAGGGAATCTCCAAACTCTGGATCCCACACAATTTGGTTTTGTGAAAGGTAGATCATGCCTGCTCAACTTGGTTGACTTCTTTGAGTCAGTCACCAGAGCTGTGGATGAAGGCAAGGGGGTTCCTACAGCCTACCTTGATCTGGCCAAGGCCTTTGATACCATTCCCCACTCAGGAATCATAGAAAAACTCACTAAGCTAGGCATCAACCCCTATATCAATAGGTGGGTTGCAAACTGGCTTACAGATAGACACCACAGTGTGAAAGCAGCTGACTCCAAGTCAGACTGCCGACCAGTCATGAGTGGAGTCACACTGTGATCCTGTTTGGTATCTACTTCTCAGAAGTCCAGGCCAACACGAAGGGACTCTGGCTGACAAAGATCGCAGAAGATTGCAAGTTGGGACCCATTATTAACTCCCTAAGTGATGTTGACATCCTACAGAAAGGCCTGACTGAGACCAATGAATGGTGTCAGAACCATGGCCTTAAGCTCAATGCCAAAAAATTTGACATCATCCCCTTTCGGAAAAACACAGTTCCCATGAATTACCACATCAATGGTAGTCCACTGAACACAGAAGACATTATAAGAGATCTGGTAACACAGGTTGACAGCAACCTCTCTTTTGACCACCACATTGCCACTGTGGTCAGAAAGTCCTTCTATGTGGCCCGTCTCATTACTAAGGGTTTGCATCCAGGAAGAATGAGGTCATTGTCTCCCCTCATTAAGCCGATTATCGAGTACAATGCCCCATTTGGCATGTACCTCATTAGACACCTGCAACAACTGGAAAAGCAACAAAAGTACCCCACAAAGATGATCCTAGGCCTTAAACACTTGTCCTATATGGACAGACTCAAAAAACTCCAACTATTCTCTGTCTCATATCACCTACATAGAGGCGATCTCTGCTAGACTTACAAAGCCATGTCTGACCCAGCTCTGGTAGAAATGCTACATCTAAAGAAATCCCAATCCCTCAGCACAACACACTCCAGAGACCTCAACCTCATTACCACAATCAACAGAATATGCTGGAGGGGCAGGTTCATAACCCAGAGACTGCCCATGCTATGGAATAGACTTCCCATACATGTCAAACAGAGCACCTCACTGGCCCTCTTCACGAAAAATCTTGATGAGTGGATGGGAAATAGAAAATTCACCCCAGGGATCACTCCAGTGGCTCTACTCGACAGAGGCACTGGGAACTAAGGTCAGGTGGCATGATGCCAGGGTAATCCTATGGGCTAGCCTTGTAAAGGCTCCAAGGCCATTAGCCTAGTACACACCTATGAACTTATGAACTTCTCTCTTTAATGATTTTCCAGTCCAAATGTATTGTGCTAAACTGAAGGCATGCAGTGATCTCCAGTACTTTTGACAGGTATGACTGTGTGAATCTTTGATGCCTAAGGACTAATACTTAATAATGGACACATATATGTCAAATATGTCTCTGTTGTCACATGTTAAAGTACTTTCTGTGCAAATTTCCCCTATTTTACTTGCTTACCATACCAAATAATGAAATACAAGGATATGCCAGTCATTCATATTATTGCACAATACACTCCAGGTTCAAGACTTACCTTGTAAATGCAGCAGTTGCCACAGTTTTAGTCCAGGGCTGACTCTGTCTGATGCAAGCACTGCACAGCCAATACATGGGGAGGTGCAGGTTGTGAGAGTTGCCTGACATCAAAGTTACTGTATGTATGCGTGTAAGAGGAAGGTTTTAGGCCCCTAGGTGGTGAGTGAGTGTGCAATTCATTGTCTCTTAGCCAATGCCAGGGCATATTGAGTACACCTATGTTTGCCTACACCCACAGCAGCTGGTGGTTCCCCCTCTGACTCCTCTTCTGCCTGTGGCTGTGGTGAACTTGGCATTGATAGTGGGATGTGAACTCCTTCCCCATGCTGATCTTGTTGAAACTGTTTTCTCAGGATGATGCTGTGTAGCATGGCACATACTGTGAATATTTCAGTACATATTTCAGTACATGTCCATGGATTGTACTGCAGGGCTCCTCCAGATGTATCTAGACACTGTAGCCATGACTTCAGCAGCCCAAACATACGCTCTATGACATTTCCGGTTTGAGTGTGTGCCTCATCATGGTGTTCTTCAGTGAGTGTGTGTGCATTTCTGATGGGTGTCATCAACCACAGTTCCAATGCACAACCTGCATCCCCAGGTAAATGACGCTGTGGGATATCCCCATAGTGAACATCTGGTACAGCTGGGAGGTGTGCCAGATATGTGAGTCATGGTAACTGCCAGGGTTGCCAGCATAGACTTTCAAGATGATTCCCTTGGCATTACACACAGCTTGGCATTTAATAGAGTGGTAGCTCTTTTGGTTATGTAGAGCGCCTTAATTTCTATGGGTGTGCAATCTATGGCACCCATTACTTCAGAGTAGTGTGCTACATGGTACAACTCCCTCATATTTCTGGCCCTCTCCTCAGGAATATGGGGGAAATATATGTGGTCACTGGCATGTTGGAGCACATCATTCAGGAACTGATGGAGGATCCTGGATTCTGATTCCTGTGACACCCCCAGCATGTCCCCTGTTGGTCACTGAAAGGTACCTGTAGCAACAGTCTAAGTGCAACACATACCTTTGTCTCCACTGGGATGGGTTTCCCTCGGCTGGCCCTGTCTCTCAGTTGAGGATGACAGAGGTTGCAGGGTTCCAGTAGTGTGTACCTATCCACTTTGTAGCTCTCTACAATTTCCACATCATGTAAGCTGTAAAAAGTTAAACAGGGCCAGAAGACTCTTCTCCTCCTAGCCACTGTATTTACCTTATTTGCATGGTGGTGCTCACCTCTATATGCTGCTTACTGAGTCTAAAACTTTGTGCTACTGTGTGCACATCATGGCATGACATGCACAGTTTAGAAACAGACCATGTAGGGTTTATTGAATTTGGCTGTTGGTCTATCTGTAATACTAGCATGTATCTGAGGTGAATTATTTACACTTAGTCTGAACATAGTGAGCAAAAGAATGAATGAATGAAGATGTGTTATTTTCCTTGCTAATATTCTGGGGTTTCAGTGGATCAATATGCAATTCTCTGAGATAGGTTTATTTTGAATTTGAACAGCTAGTCATATCTGTTGTGCAGATCAGTGACTATTCTCTCATTCTTGTGCTTCAGTTTACAGCACAAGTTTTGAACCTTGAAATGAAGCTGGTGTTAGTTAACCACTACTATTAATTTTCAGTTTGATTTACATATGGTGGGTCTTGTAGTTATAGAGACATTTTATCTCGTTTAATTTTTTTCTTCATTTTGACATTTAAAGTTTCAGTGTTCTAAGTTGTTTCTCTCCTGCATGCTGACTCTCTCAGATGGTTTGACATTATAGATGGCTGGTTATTAGTGATTTTTTTTTTTTTTTATGTTGTTGTAATCCAAGTCGTGTAACATCCTTAGAACAAACACTTATAACCATAAATATGAATGTATTAACATAATGAAACTCTCCACAGATCATTTTGGGTATCCCCTCATCATTTTAATCTGACAATGCAAAAAATAATGTAGGTCAAAAGATAATTTATTTGCTTTGTATTTAGAACCATTAGAAAAGCAAATAAGAGACTTACAAATTGAAGGCTAAAACTAGTCTGGTAATCAAGGAAAGTTGGCTTTATTCACAGGTGATATTATCTGGTAGTTGATAAATTCAGAAAATAATATTTAGATGTTATGAAATACTTGAAGACAGTTTCAAGTCTTTTCAGGATATAAAATAAATGAAAACAAAACAAAAGCTAAAGCAGTACACTGTGTGCCCACACATAAGTTGTTTATATTTATGAGGACACAATAGCATTAATTATTTAGAATATATGGATTAAAACATATTGTACTGTGGCAGCTAAGTATATATGAGAAGAGACTAAACAAAATATAATGCAAAACTGAGACGCTGAAAGCTGTTGATTACGGATATGGATAGACAAATGCAAACAGTGAGCAGGTTTCTATTTCGTTTAATTTTATATACAGGTCAAGTACATTTTATCAGCCAGAAGAAAGTTAGGGACCATTTATTTGGGAGGAGAAGAAAGTAAGAGTTAAGTATGATAAGCTTGATTCTCCAATAGAACAAAGTAGTTTAGGATTACTTGTTTTCAAAGGATACCTTAGAAGAGAGGAATGATGATGATGATGATGAAATGGGGGGTTTGTGAGGTAAGGAGAGAGTAGAACCTTGGGTGCAGGTCCTTAAGGACAATGGCAGTAACCATGCAGAATACTATGGTCTGAATGGAGAGATGATAAATCAGCAAGCAAAGGAGAGTAGCATTGCTGAAATTGAATGTATCCTCAAGTCTTGGTGAGTATCTTCATGAAGTGGACCCTGTTTTTCACAAAATCTCATCAAGATGACACTGATATATAGATTGTATTTTATATAGCATATATCATGGACAGAAGTAGGTCAAAAATTAAAAAAAGCTGGGTGCACAAGACCCAGGATAAAAAAGTGCCCAGTCATGGTAGGCACACTGGTGCCAGGACTGGAAAAAAGGACAGTATAGAATCCTCAAAATACAGAAACATTCCTACAATGGGGCCAGGCCAGGCCAAAGGGGAGGATGCCCCCCCCCCCCATTGTAGAAGGAAGTAGCAGTCCACAAAAATCACAAAAATTGATAGGCCAAAGAAGAGCCATAAAGACGATAGAGTGGACTATTGAGGATAAGAAAGAAATTACGTATTGTTACTATTATGCAAAAACCCAAGAATTTCCAGACACATGATATACAAAAAGATTAAGAGAAAAATTAGAGGAAAAATACTTCCACAAGAAAAACTGTCAGAAACTTCAAATAAAAAATTGTGTTCATAAATACAACAGTTTTGTGAAAAACAGTATATAGACCCAAAAACTTTGATCTGCTTGAAAAAAGAAGCATCTGAGGAAGTGCTTAAATATAAACAACAAAACATAAAGATTTATGAAAAGTATAAAAAAGCAATATGGACATGGGAAAGAAAGAGAGATTTGATATGGTGCAATATTTATGCAAAGTCAAAAGCCAAATTAATCAATAAATTGATCAAATTGTTAATTGCTATGTAAATCCAATGTAACTACTCTCTGTCTATTTTAACTGTGGAGCTTTTCTCCCCGGGCCTCCGCTGAAAATTGTCCTACATCCAGTCGGACACTCCCGGTCAACAAATGTAAATAAATAAATAAATAAACACAGGTTACATCACAGCATGATGAAAAAAATCCCCAAAGTAAGGAGAAACATGAAGATCAGGAGACATCTGAAGAAGAAGTATGGACATGGGAAAGAAAAAGGAATTTAATATGGTGTAATATTTCTGCAAAGGAGAAAGCAAAACTAGTCAATATAAAAAGAGCAGCACCAAAGATATTTGAAGAGAAATGCAGGCAAAGGAATCCAGACATGGAAAATGTTACAATACAAAAAAATAAGAAGACAAAGAGGAAAAGTAGAAAAGAAGATTAATAATAGAGAAGTTAAAGAAATAGAAATTGAGGTTATGGAGTACCAGTGAAGTAAAGAATTCAGTGTAGAAAATCTAACTCAGAAAGCACCACAGCAGGATAGAGGAATAGACATCCAGATTAAGGAGAAGCCAATGTAATGGGAAGCAACTGGTCAGTTGACGTGATGATATTTTGGAGCCTTCCACAGGAAACCAGTATAAATGTTCACTTGAAGCTGGACAGCAAGGGAAAGAACAGGAAACTGTGGCAACTCTGACGCAGTCAATGTTGAGGAGTGATAGGCCAGTGAACTCCCATATGTCAAAGCAACGAATGACACAGGATGAAATTGAAGAGAATGTGCCACTGGAAGATGCTATAGAAGTTTCTACAGAATGCCTGCAGGACATGGAGAACAAAACAATGTGTCCTCAGTTTAGAATAAAATGAGCTAAGAGAAGAGTTGCTTGACTTAATAGAGATATATAGACGTATTAAGATCGATGAAGGAAATAGACTCCAGAAGGTCAATAAAACCCAGTAAGTCAGATGTTTGATAAAACAAATGAACACAGTAATTGTGACTGTCCACAGAGATCCATTCAATATAACAGAAGTAAACAGGATATATTACTGTGCAGCTAAATTAATAACTGATAAAGTTCTACCACAAGAACATAAGGTAGTAAGGGAAAGGAAGGGGAGAAATCGAATAACATCATGGAAGTATCAAACAGAGAAAACTATAAAGCAATTAAGACAAGAAGTGCCACTGTTAGAAGAGTATAGAAGAGGGAACAGATCAACAAAAATACTCAGAAAGACAGAAGTGATAAATAGCAATGCACAGTATTATAATGGATTAGGATCTATCATGTACTACCGCAAATAATAAACTAAAAATATCAGCACAGGCAGAAAAACTTACAAATATACCCAGATTGATATTAAGGAACAGTAGTACAAAATAAGAAATTTATTCATGACCCAAAAAAGTTTGATAGAGAATTGGGAAACAAGGTAAAAAGAATTTGTAAGACCACCAAAAAAGGAAGAAATAGATACATTTTGGAGACGTATTTAGGAAGATCCTGTGAACATAACAAAGATACTAAATGGATACTAGAAGTAAAAAAAAGAATGAGAAGTTTTAAGGTACAGGATATGAAATTGGATGAAGTAACACCCAGAGAGATTAAAATAAAGTTAAGAAAAGTCTCTAATTGGAAAACCTCAGACCCAGATGCAGTATCTAACTTCTGGATAAAAGTATTAACATCTTTGCATGAAGATTTAGCCATGAGTAAGAACTATTTACATGCATACCCTGAACAGACAACAACCTGGTTAACAACAGGAAAAATAATGGTACTACTTAAGTGTGAACCTGCAGGCTTCCATAACAATTATAGACCAATAACTTGCCTTCCAACGACATATAAACTATACACTGGAATTGATGCCGACATAGTTTATAGTCATTTAGAAGAAAACTCAATTATGCAATAGAACAAAAGGGCAATAAAAAAGTCAAATGGAACAAAGGATGATTTGTTGTTAAATAAAGTCCTAGTGGAGAACTGTAAAAAGGGGAAAAATCTAAGTATGGCATGGATTGATTACAAAAAAGCATTTGACAGTATCCCACAGTCATGGATAAAAGAATGCTTACAAATGTATAAGACACACACTACTGATCGATTACATTACAGTGACCATGAAACAGTAGCAAACCACTTTGCAATTAAGCCATGATAAAGGACAAATTATTATTGCAGGTATAAAAATTCAAAGGGATATTCTTGACTCCCTGTCACCCCTGCTATTCTGTCTTGCCCTTAACCCATTAAGCTGTCTACTTAACAGATTAGGCCATGGCTGTAATTTGGCTCCAGAAAACACAAAATGTAAAGACTTCTCATCTTCTCTTTGTCAATGA
Source organism: Protopterus annectens (assembly GCF_019279795.1). Taxonomy (NCBI): domain Eukaryota; kingdom Metazoa; phylum Chordata; order Ceratodontiformes; family Protopteridae; genus Protopterus; species Protopterus annectens. The sequence goes on along the minus strand of NC_056728.1, from coordinate 1,436,291,056 downwards.
TTTAAAACTGTAAAGCTCATCAGATGAGGAACTGAAAGCACAACTGCAAGGAGTCAAAACTTTTTCATATGATATAAGAATGTCATTTGGGCTTGATGTTGTTGTTGTTGTTTGTCTTTCGGCTTTTCCCAGTTAGGGGTCGCCACAGCGGAACTCCGGTCCACTAATGATTGGCAGAAGATTTTCATGAATGCAGAGGTGCCAGCTCGATGTCCAACCTTCAACGAAGGCACACCCATTTACGCATGTCTTTCGAACACCACCCAACCGCGGGAAGGACATTCATAATTCTGCAAAAGCAACCTTTAAAGCAGTAAAGTTGTAGCACCAAGAAAACATCAGTTTGTGACAAGAATATGATATAAAAGAATTTGAGCAAGATAGAGTGTATAAATATCTGGGAATTGATAAAGGATCAACAATAAAACATGAACAAATGCGAATAAAACTTAGTAAGGAATATTTTAGAAGTCCTAAATTAATTCTGAAAACAGCATTGACATCTAGGAACAAAATTCAAGCTATAAACCAATTAAGCCTCCCACATTATGTAATGTTTTAAGTTTTTTTTTTTTTTTTGTGGAACAGCGATTTTTTTTTTCCCTGGGAAAAAAAATCACTGTTCCGGGTGTTCAAGATTGTAAGCTTTCTCTTAAAAGGAATGAATGAATTAGTGTTCGCTTTTCTAAGCATTCACTAATTTAATAAAGACCCGATATATATTGTTAGAACATTTCTGATAACGAGACATAAGCTTTCACATGACAACAAGAAATTCTTCTCTGATTGCATGTTTATTTAAATATTTATAGAACTATGAAAACATATTGCTTAATTGTAGTATTAGCAATATAAATAACACTGAATATCTCCCAAGATGTGCCACTTAACAGTGCAAATATCAAAGATGGTTTTCTTCAGTAACATCTAAGGTTTCAACTGATGTCATGCAACAGTTTGTAAGTCACTTGTTTTTGAAATATTAAGTACATATGAAAATATTATTTATTTTCATGATTACTAACAAACAACTAGCAATATCTCAGGCATAATGTGATTTAAATGGACACTGGCAATGAATTTCCCTGTATGTTATGTATATATGGAAATATTTTTTATTTTCATGATTATTAGCAAACAACTAGCAATATCTGAGCTGTAGTGTGATATGAATATATATAATTTTCCCTGTCTGCTACCATGGCATATCATATCATACCTATCAATAACATGTAAGACTCTCAGTTATGAAAATATGAACACAAATATGAAAATATGAATAATAAATGACAAATACATATAAATTTCTCTACTGCAGCACATCCTAGATTAGCAATCTAGGATGTCATTTTGTTAATAACTCCTTGCACTTTCTAATACCACCTAAGTTGCTTAGTTAAAGAAGCCAGACCCAAAAAAAGGTCCAAAGGCCATAAGGAGTTATGGGAGTGAACTGGAAATATACAAAAAGGTGTTCTAGGCTTGAATGAGTTAAAAAAGGATAATATGTACTGCGTATAAAATACTGCAGGATAATTACAACTATAAGTTGAAGGAGAACAGTAAAGGTTCAGAAGAGAGAGGATGGAAAAGCAGTATACAAAGGAATGATGGGAGGACATCTGTATGTCCTGCAAATGCGCAACAAGATCCAGAAAGTTTAGGATTTTTTTGGAACTGTTTGCATAAGTATTTTAAACACCAAGCAGACTTCATAGAATCATAGATTAGTACTAGGCTAACTGCCTTTGTGGGCCATTTTTAAACCTAGCCAATTTCCCCATGTGAGAATCAAACCCTGCACCTTTGGCTTATAAGGCAAATACCTTAACCATTATGGCAACCTCCCCTTCAGAGAATTTTTCCACAGATCTGACAGCAAATGCTGTAGAGGTGATTGGTAACATGTTTTCTGGGAATTTAATGAGTTGGTAGATTTTAAAAATTCCTTACAGAGTACTTTGTCAGAAATGTCAGAGGAGTAAATGGTTATAACTAAGGAAATTATTTTTTTTCACCTGGACTATAAACTCTGATTTGTCAAAACAGTAAGGCCTAACTAGGTTTAATGCTTTTGGCTGCTAAAAAGCATTTCTTAGAAAATGGAAATCAAAATCTAAACCAAATGTAACTGAAGCACCACATTTTGTAAACAAAATAAGGATCTGGAGGTTGGTTCTTCAGAAAAGGGAAGGAACAAACTGAATAGAAATAAATAGAATTTGTGTGAGCAATAGATGCAGAATAATGTTCGAGAGGAGCAGTAAAAATATAAGGAACAGCAGCAGTTGAGCGATTTATGTAATGATGGAGTAAATGAAAATTGTTAAAAAGAAAACATATATCTATACTGTGCAAAAAATAAGAACGTGTTATTATGGTTTGTTTTCTTTTCTATTACTGTGTAAGTACCTATGTCACTTTTCAAAAATGCCACGTTTAATAAAGATGTTTAAATAATTTGCATAGCCTTGTTAAATGAGGAAGCAGATACAATCTTATTGCACATATGTAATAATTCATTTAAACAAATTGTCACAGAGCCTAGATTTCTGGCATAATAATATACAATACTAGTTTTTGTGAAAGGTGTGATCAGCTTGGCATATATTACTGCCATGATTACCAGCAACCTTAAACAACTCCTTCTTCTTCCTCCTTAAAGTTTATAAATACAATACAATCCAAGCTAGAGACAAGTTCACGTTGTCTTACCTTTAATTTCCACACTTTAAAAGATAATGTTGACAAAACCAAACCAAAACTAACTTCCTCAGATACTAGAGAGACTATCTCTTAGCTAACCAAATCCTTTTTACATCTATGTCTCTGAAAACCCCGTTCTCCTTCTGTCCTATTTCATCATTTTCTTTTGCTTACTATCTCATTAGTTATCCATGTTAACCATTGAATTATTTTGTGTCCATTTACATGCTGAGAGATTTGGCATATGGCACATGCTATAGATGACCCATGGACAGAATCAGATGCATAGGTCAATAAGCTGCTGTCTGAGGACAAATGTAAATGTTTCCCTAGGTGACCCAGTACCATTAGGGTTTCTTCCAGGAGGATCTAAAATTCACTTCTAATATCTTACCAGGAGAGTGGTACAGCTGTGTACCATAATATGCAGATGGCATTTCTATAACATGGGAAAGAGAATAGGATCTGCCTGATGCTTGGCCTTCCTAGCTGCTTCACTGACCAGGAATATATCCATTTTATATATATATATATACTGACCATTAGCAAGGACACCATGGTAAAGAAATTCAGCACATCAGGAAACATCTGCTAGACATTAGCTGGGACTTCCATTAGCAAGAAACATCCATCTGCAAACATAAATAGCCTTACTTCTTGTGTCAAATGGTTTCATCTTTGGAAAACCCATACCCCTGAACCAGACAGTGAATGGCCTGATAACTCATATTAATAATGGCAAGAAAGCGGTAGACTTTCTTGGCACCTTACTGTAAAAGGAAGAAGTGACTCACAGAAAGGTGTTAGCACACTAGGCAGGGGTGGTGGTGGGCTACAAAAAGTTTCACAGCATTTGCAAACTCCTCATCAGCTTTGATCATTTACAGGATCACATAGCAATAATACATAGAACTGAAAGCTTTCTCAAAATCCACTGTGATCACCACAGCTAGGAAAAGGTTCATCTGGACTGACTGTATGGATGTTCTAAAACAGTATTGTATGATCACAACTAAACTATTCCTTTAAAGACCCTGCTAATGAATCACGTGTTAACCCTTTTCACAAGTATTATAGCGTCTGACTAAAATTCTTAGCATGTAGTTTTGGTTCTACAGTGCTGATCAAGGTAGGCTTGTAATTATATGGGAGCAAGAGACTTTCCAAGGCAAAAATCACAGAGATTAAGGGGGTGTCAGCTGACAAATGTATACACCCCTTTTTTGTTGCATGTGCATAAATAAGGATGTCATGTGAGGTGAGTCATTATGGATAAGTAGCCTCTAATGTAATTTCATCAAGACATGACACTTTCCCATAATGGATCTCTTAAATGTGGGCATAATTACAGATTTTTTAATGGGCATTTCCAGGGTCATGTTCTATAAACTAAATAGCTGCAGTGACCTTACTTTTTCTAGGAATGTCTCAAGATCCCTTTGTTAGATATTGCCTCACATTGGCCACTTCATTATAGACATAGATAAAATGTCATAATGTGTGGATTGATATTCATTGACTCTGTAACTGTCTTTCCTGTATCACTTATATTTTCTGAGTATGTCTGCTTTCTTTCCACTTTCGTAAAAAAGCTAAAAGTTTTCCAGTTTGTCACCATATTGTGCACTTGCTGTGCCCCCCACCCTAAATAGTACATGGTCAGATCCTTCAGTAATGAATGCATTTCCCATTGACATTTATTCCTGATGCAAATCTTTACACAATTTCTATATGATGCAGTCATTGTTTTATTTTCAAGCTCTCTCAGCATAGCATCATCATCATCTTCCCAGAAAATATCCCTTGCTATGCTGATGGGCAAAGGACTCAGGGAGATGAGGTTTGTGCAGACATTTGCAGCAATGAAACATCTACAGAAATTCATGTAATTCTAAGTTCTAGAGTAGTAGGGTTTCCACTATTCACTTATATGCAGACTAGTCAGGTCATCTCAGGACCAACACTCTTTAGTAGACAGTTCCCTGGTCTAGATGTAACCATACAGGTGTCAAAAAAAAACAGCTGTTAGAAACATTACCAAGGGTAATAAAAACTACAGCAGTATACAATTGTCATAACCCATAATTACGCTGTGACATATGCTAAATTTGGATTTATGCTAGAAGTAAAGTGCATCACAGTTGATAAACTCAGCAAGGCTCACACTGGGTTGAGAGCTGTTGCTATATTAATTCAGAATAGTATGGAGCATCTGATGCATATCAGGAAGTACTATGCAGTGTTATTATTTTAGCAACATATCATAATATAAAATTGCACAGTGATATGTGGACTTAAATGTATTTAAAGAACATTTGCATAGTACACATAGAACAATGAATCTGAAGTGGTAAAAATTAACTTAGCAATATAGTAACCAGTTAGGTTTATATTATTAGCAGTTTATACTGCTTCAGACATGTCTGAATTTAGATATGCTGGCAAAAATTAGTTGTCACTAGGAACTTGCATTTCCTGTATATCCTGTCATATGACCTAGCCATTAAAAGCACAGAATGGTGCCACTTAGACATAATCCAGTGTGAATATACCACAATCATTTTGTGTTATTTTACATCTTCTACTTAATTTCCTGATCATCTTATTACTTAATATCTTGACCAGAATGAAGCTATTACCCTTGTCATTCCTGAGGTATCTCTTAATCCTAAATCTTAAGGATTCTTTATGTTTCTAATCATTCTCATATCATAGTTAGACTACACAGATAGGCATAGTCCCTGTCCTTGCACATTTGCATCCAGCTGTTTGCCCACGCTCCTCAGTGGCCTAAGTGAAGCACTGATACTCATACAAGTAAGGATAGAAGTGAGGGATCCTTATACTGAATGGAGGTAACATTTGTTCTCTATCCTCTCTGCTTGACCAGGGATGCAGCAGCACCCAACAAGTGGGTCACACATATCACTGGGCATACCATGCTGCTTATAACACCCTGCAAATATCCAGAAAATATGCTGCTTTTCACCTTCTTGCAACTACATCCCATGTTCTCAGTGAAACAACATCCCATCACTTGATTGAAGCAAGAAAAGAGACGTCTCTGTTGGATGTTTTATTTTTATCTACTCACTGGCTCCATATGCTTTTTGGAAAGTTATCCTTTTTTAAGTGGCTGCTGTTTCAGTTGAACTAAATTTGCCAGTAATACAATGCAGATACTTTTTCATGCATTTTTTGACTTTTTTTCTCTTTTGGAGACTTTTTCATACCAGAAAAACTGACAGAGTATTTGTAAGTATCTTAACTGTTTTAAAGTCTGGCAGCATGCCCCCAATATTTTACTGGACAGTTGTATATGAAAGCTCAGTAACAAAAGTAGTACCAACCAGAACTAGAAGCAGCAAATTTATCTCCACCAGTAGATCACTGGTTCTGACAAGTATAGGAATGGCATTTTTATAGAAGGTGTGCTCTATGACAGTGTTGTATACATGAAAATTCATTTAATGGCTTCCACACTGCCATCTTTTTGAGTAGTCCAAGGTCAATATGACAGGGAATGTTGCTTCTGTGTAGCTGTAGCAAACACAGAAATGATTATATGTATTCAGGCTGCAGGGACTACAACTGAAGTGAGGCTGCTCTAGAAACTAAAAAAGGTGAATTCACTGTACTATAAAGGTTACTTATGATGTCTTTGCCAAAGGTTTTAATGCAATTACTAGCATTGTTACAGCAAGAGGTTCTCCCGTTCGATTCTCGGCTTGGCTTGTGAGTGCCTTCTGTGTAGAGTCTGCATGTCCTCCCCACGGTTGGGTAGTGTTCGAAAGACATGCGTGCATAAATGGGCGTGCCTTCATTGAAGGTTGAGCGTCGAGCTGGCACCTCGGCGTTTCGTAAAAATCTACTGCCAATCATTAGCGACCCCTTACCAGGAAAAAGCCAAAAGACAAACAACAACAACCATTTAGAATTTTACATGGTGGATATGTTGATTGAATTACTTCATTTTGTGGGTGTATTAAATTATGTAATACTTCTAAAGATAACATTTCATTTGTCAGTAGAACATTGCAATCAACCAACAGCTTATCTAATCTGAGTATCTATAATATTCCGTCCAATTCATTGTGAAGATGCATCTGAACACATCAGCTCTTGTGATATAATAAGTATTAATGATATTTCCATAATGGCTTTTGGTAGAGGGGTACAAAAAATTAACAGACGTATTTATAAAATAAGAGACTTACATATTATCTGTACTTGTTGATAAAAAATAGGCAGTTCTGCAATTAAGAATGGTTTGTTTTGTGTTTTAATGCAATCTAAAAATTACAACCTAAAAAAAAACAGAAAGGCTAGCTTTGAGTATAATTAGTATGAGTATAATTAGTATGAGTATAATTAGTTTGAGTATAATTAGAGTATAATTAGTATGACTGTAAGCCAGGACAGTGTTGTGCAGTCATTGATGGTAATGTTGCTGTTATCAGTAGATTTAACTACATTAGGCTGTGGCATGCTAATTTGAACAACATTGCTGAATATTAACTGTTAAAGCAGAATCCTAGTTGGGAACCTTGGATCCCAGGAACTACCGTCCCATCAGTCTGATGAGCCTGATCTGCAAGGGCATGGAATGCATTATCATGGAACTTATAAACAAAGACATTGGCAACCTTCAAACACTGGACCCCACCCAGTTTGGGTACGTGAAGGGCCGTTCTTGTATCCTGAACCTGATTGACTTCAGTCTCCAGAGCTGTGTACGAGGTAAGGAGGTCCACACAGCCTATCTGGACCTCGCCAAGGCCTTTGACACCATCCCCCACTCTGGAATCATAGATAAACTTAGTAATCTGAGCATAAATCCCTACATCACTTGATGGGTTGCCAGCTGGCTTACTGACAGAACCCAGACTGTAAAAGTAGCTGACTCCAAATCCAGCTCCAGACAGGTGACAAGTGGAGTACCTCAGGGTTCAGTCCTGGGACCACTCTTGTTTAGCATCTATTTCTCTGAAGTACAGGCCAACACTAAGGGACTCTGGCTAACAAAGTTTGCAGATGACTGCAAACTGGGAGCCATTACTGAATCCTCAAATGATGTGGATATTCTACAAAAGGGCCTTACAGAAACAGATGCTTGGTGCCAGAGCCATGGCCTCAAGCTTAATGCTAAGAAATGTATAGTTATCCCCTTTGGGAAAAAACATGTACCCATGAATTACCACATAGGTGGCAGTACACTAAACACCGAAAGTGTGATGAGAGACTTAGGGACACAGGTGGACAGTGATCTCACCTTCGATAACCACATCGCCACAACAGTCAGGAAATCCTTCTATGTGGCACACCTCATCACTAAGGGCTTTTCATCCAGAAAAAAGGAGGTCAGTGTCCACTGCACTCATCCCTCATTAGACCTATTATAGAGTACAACTGCCCGTTTGGTATGTACCTCACAAGACATCTGCAACAGCTGGAAGGGCCACAGAAATACCTCACTAAAAGATTCACAGGCCTAAAGCAGATGCCCTATGCTGACTGTATAAAAACTCCAGCTATACTCTGTGGCATATCGTCTCCTCTGAGGTGATCTCTGCTTAGCATACAAGGCCATGTAAAAAAGCCTGAGCTGTTGGACATGCTCTACTTAAAGAAATACCAATCCATCAGAGCCACATGCTCCAGGGATCTAAACCTTGTCATCACAGTGAACAAAACATGCTGGAGGGATAGGTTCCTGACCCAGGGACTCTCCATACTCTGGAATAGACTGCCCACACATGTCAAGCAGAGTGCCTCCTTGGCCCTCTTCAAAATGAACCTTGACAATTGGATGGGAGATAGGAAATTTACCCCGGGGATCACGTCAGTCTCCCTGCTAGACAGGGGTCCAGGGAAGTAAATATTGTGGGAAGAAATATCCAGGGAATTGTTATGGCTAGGCTTGTATAGGCCCTAGGGTCAATAGCCTAGTACCAACCTATGAACCTATGAACCTATGAACATAATAGTAAGCTGTTGGTCCTTTTCACCACAGGTAGAGAACTAGGATTTTTGCATCCATTGATGTCAAAGCCTTACAAATTAGATACCCCGAGGATGCAGTATTTTATTCACTTACAGAAATATACAACATTTTATTTCCTCTGGGCCAGCCTATAATGTATGGGTTAGGTTCACTCTAATATCTTGCTGAGTTATCAATTGATTTCATTCTTAAGATGTCTGTGTCAAGCAATCCTTCCTATGTCAAGTACAGTAATGAAGTTTTAAAACTCGCTGCCCTAAGTTGGAATCAGGTTATTATAAGTCCTAGTGATTTTACTTTGCCTTTCTTCTTCCATTCCACATAACTTATGGTCACCATGCTGTTTCAACAGTATTATGTGAGAACCCCGAGTGTTTTTATTTACAATCACTGTTGCTTTTTGCTTCTCCCATTATATTTTCAGATTTAGCAATAGCTATTAGCAACAGAAGAGAGATATGACAATGGAAGCAGCCATTGTCCCCCCTTTGCAAATAGTTGTATATTAGCATTCACAGACAACCTTATCTATAACATATTATTTTTTTCTGACGATGAAGTTTTGTATATGAGATATATAGATGCATAATTTTTGCGTAAAAAAGATTTTCAACATTTTTTTTCAATTTGCATGTCCCTGTCCAGTGGCTCCCCTCCCCTTCTTGCTCCTCAGTGGGTAGTTCATTCTGCATACAAGACAAGAATAGACACATTCATTCCCGAAGCACAGCAAGAGCCTTGCAGTCCTCAAGCAAGAGCCCCATCAGTCTATTTATTCCCAGAGGTGAGAGTTCAGAGTTAGGGAGCACATTGGTCTGCCAAGTCATCATGATACCCCTACTGTCCCCTGTTTGTAGTAACTTCCACCGTGCTCTGCTGCTTAAGTATGCTAATGCAAGCTATTGTGCAGATGTTCTTTGTGTTTCACTGTTGCAGTCATTACATTTGGGATAATCTGCTGGCAGGTTGCCCTCAGTCAGCCTGATTAACAAAGTCTTGGATCCTCCATCGGTTGCTGTCCCTTCTTCCATGATGTCAGGTCGTCAGGGGTATAAAACATGCAGCCGATGCCATTACATCAGTCTTTCTTGCCACGTGGTGCCCAAAGCAGAAGCAGTTTGCAAGTGCCGGTCGGCCAACTCCTGAAATTTTCGTTTTCGAGTTTCAGAACTGAAGTCTTCAACTAAAAGCTAAGTACCCCGTTGGGGAAACTTTTTCTTGTTCCTTACCGATGTCAGTAAAAGTTAATAATTGCATTACTTGTGGGAAGCAAATACCTCATAAGGATTTTTATTTGTACTGTATTCCTTGCCTAGGCCCTGACCATAACGTACCTTGCTGTCGGTTTTGTGCTAAATTTAATCAGTGCACTATTAAACGTCCGTATATTTTTGTTTCTAAATATTTTGGCTCACGATTTAATTATCCAGAAATGTCATCGGTTAGCAATCCGACTACCGGAATACCTAAAAAACGAAAAGAAAAAGACAGAGACAGGCCGTCGAGGTCCAAAACTGATGACAACGCTTCTCCTAAGCCAGTCACCAGTTCGCCTGTACTCAGTGAGGTGCTTTCACAGACACTGATACCCGCTACTTCTGATTCGCAGGCCTCTACTGAGACCCATTTGGAGTCTGGTATGCCGCAAGATGCTTCAATTATGGAACCCATGGATGTCTCTACCTTAGATGGGTCTGGAGCCGCTGTGCAGGCACCGGCTTCTGTGGGTGTTTTCAGGCCTACAGATTTGTATATTAGACAGACGCCATCTTCAAAACTAAGGCCAAAATCTAAATCTATGTCTAAAAAACCAACACCTGGGCCACATGTGCAGGCCCCTAAGCCTACAAAACAAATGATCAAAATGGCTGAAGATTTAATTACTCTGATCAGGGGTAGTCAACCCCCTCCTTCTAAGAGGCCTAGGCAAGACATTGATTATGAATCTTCTGAACAGGATTCTATTTCTTCTGACTCTTCTAATGAACAGGATTTGTCTATATACTTATGAGGACTCTGATGCAGAAGATTCCATTCCTTCTGCTTCTCCCCCTGAGGATTTTTCTTTTGGGGAAACTTTACATACCTTAAGGGAACATTTCCACTGGGAAAGTCAGGATTTCTCTGAATCTAAAAAGAGACTTAGGGATTTTCTTCTTCTTCCTCAGCATAGGCCTTTGGCTATTCCTCCTGTTCTAGACATTGTTGATGATGTTTTTTCAGAATCTAGTATGGCTCCTGATTCTCTGCCTCCGGCTCCTTGTAAGCCAGACAGATACTACAGGGTTCCTGACTTACACAAATTCCTTTTCAAAAATCCTACTGCAGATCCTGAAACCATTTCTCAGGGTTGCAAGGGCATTAAGGCCTCTACTGCTAAAAATCCTACCCCTTCAGATAGAGATTCCAGGGCACTGGATAGATGGGGTAATGAGGTTTACACTTCTGCAACCTTGGCAATCAGGGCTTTAAACTGTCAATTTCATATGCTTAAATATCAACAGCATATTATGGGTCTGCTTAAACAGAAAATTATGTTAATTTCTGACTGTGTAGAAAATAAGGATTTACAGGATTTATTGCATTCAGCTGAACAAGTTGGAAAACATTCTTTGCAATGTGGTTTTGATTCTTTGGAGGCCTCTTGCAGGGCTGCTGTAACTGGGTCTGTGCTAAGAAGGCATGCTTGGCTCAAAGAGCAAACTCTGTCTGATCTTGTTAAAGCAAAATTGTTGGATGCTCCTTTACAACAGGACCGTCTCTTTGGTAATAAGGCTGAAGAAGTGTTAAAAAAGATGGAAGATAAAGCTAAATCAATGCAAACTGTGAAAGATTTCTTACAAGTGCAACCTCCAAGATTTAGCAGGCACTGGCCTACTAAGAACTGGTCCTTTCCAGTTCCTTTGAGAGCCACTCAAGTTAAACCCAGACATTCCAAAGGCTCCAGGTTTCAGTCACAAGGGACTTTTAGAACAAAACAATGGGGTGCCTCCACCTCCAAATCTGAAAACAACAAGGCACCTCCCTATGGTAAACAGTCGCAATGACTTCCCTGTACACTCACAAAGCACTTACCTTTTAGCCGCCCCTTTGGGGGGAAAACTGGCACTTCATGCAAGAAACTGGCAACTTATAACCCAAGACAAATGGGTTTTAAATATAGTATCCCAGGGATACAGATTTCATTTCCACACATTGCCAATTCCAGATGGATGGCCAGACCTGCCCCCAAATCAGTGGGCAGAGGCCCAGAAACAAGTAATGTCCCTCATGAACATGGGGGCTATTCAACCAGTACCAGAAGAGGAAAAGGGACAAGGTTTCTATTCAAGACTTTTCCTGGTATCCAGAAAAGACAAATCATGGCGTCCAATTTTGGACTTATCTACTCTAAACACATTTCTGGACATTCCAAAATTCAAGATGCTGACTCTTCAACAGTTACTTCCTATGCTAGGCAAATATGCCTGGCTGGTAACTCTAGACTTAAAAGAGGCTTACCTGCATATCCCAGTCAGGGAATCTTGCAGAAGATACCTCCGCTTCAAAGCAGGTTACTTGCATTACCAGTTCTCTGCACTGCCCTTTGGCTTATCTACTGCACCCAGGGTTTTCACAAAGTGCCTGGCTCCAGTAATTGCATTTTGCAGGCAAAGAAATATTCAAATATATCCATACCTGGATGATTGTCTAATTCAGGCAGAAAACAAGGCCATTCTTCTAAAGCATCTGGCGTTTGTATAAAGGGTTCTAACTTGTCTAGGGTACACCATAAATGAAAAGAAATCACAACTAGTACCCTCTCAAAAAATTACATTCCTGGGTGCAAGCTTGAATACAACTGCCCAGATGATTTACCTTATGCCAGAAAAGCAAATTCATTTGGTGACTTACTTCAAACAGGTGGCCACAAAAACCCTGCTAACTGCAAGACAAATTCTGCAAGCCTTGGGGTTCATGACCTCCTGCATTCTTCTAATTCCATATGCAAGACTACATATGAGGAAACTTCAGTGGTACTTAAAAAGTTTATGGAGTCAACATTGTCACAGCCTGGAAACAATGATTCCTATCATACCTTGCCTGCAACTAGAGTTCCTATGGTGGGCAGAGGCCTGCCACCAAACCAAGGGACTGCCATTCACTCCACTCCCTGCCACCCAAACCCTAACTACAGATGCATCAGACTATGCTCGGGGGGCTCATCTGGCAGGGAAGTGCATTCAGGGCAAATGGAGCCCAAATCAAATATACCTTCATATCAATCAGAAAGAGATGCTAGCTGTACATAATGCACTGGCAGCCTTCAAGGACTACCTTCATCCAGGACAATTACTGAAAAAGACAGACAACACCACAGTTATGTGGTACATAAACAAGCAGGGGGGTACACACTCCTACCCCTTTTGCAGACTAGCCATGGCATTGTGGAACATGGCATTGACCTACCAAATAAATGTACAAGCTCAGTTCCTGCCAGGAAAGCTGAATACTCTGGCAGATGAACTAAGCAGAAATCTCATGGACCCACACGAATGGAAACTGGAGCCACAGATTTTCAACATGTTGACATGAAAATGGGGGAGTCCAGACATAGATCTTTTTGCCTCACCCCAGAATTATCAGTTGGACAAATTCTGCACAAGAACTCATCACAAAAAAGCCTGGAAAGTGAATGCTCTATCATTCAGCTGGAAAAACCTATCAGTCTATGCTTTTCCCCCCTGCCTCTGCTCTCCAAAGTTCTACTAAAAGTCAAACAGGACAAACTGAACATGATTCTGATTGCTCCAGACTGGCCCCGCCAATACTGGTACTCACTCCTGTGCAATGTGTCACACCTTCCACAGTGGCACCTGCCTCAGACATCTTACTTACTGTCTCAGCAGAACAACTAAATTCTGCACACTCAGCTCCAAACTTTGAATCTTGCAGCATGGCTAATCACCTAAATTCACGCTTAGCATCCCTCAGCAAACCTGTGATGGATGTCATTTTGGAGGCTAGAAGGCCTAGTACTAGAAAATCTTATGCTGACAAATGGAAAGTATTCTGTGCATGGAATCAGTCACTTGGAATAAGCACAGCAGTGCCCAATATTCCTCAGATTTTACAATACTTAACTGAGATGCTTCACAAGGGCCTGTCCTTTTCTTCCATAAAAAATCATGGCTCAGCCATTTCAGCTCATTACAACACAGAACCTCCCCTCTTCTCTCATCCTCTGCTACTGCAGACTTAAATTTTCTATCCTGGAAAACAGCTTTCCTTTTAGCAGTCACTTCAGCTAGTAGGATTTCTGAATTACAAGCTCTTATGGCAGTGGAACCTTTCATTATTTTTCATGCGGACAGGGTGTCTCTCAGGACCAATCCATGCTTCATGCCTAAGGTGGTATCCAGTGTGGTTCTCAATCAGACCATTCATTTGCCAACATTCTTTCCCAATCCACAGAACAAGGGGGAGCGGATTCTGCATTCATTGGATGTACACAGACAACTTAGATTTTACTTAAACAGGACAAAATCCCTAAGAAAATCTTAACAACTACTGGTGTCATTTGCTGCAGGGGCAGAGGGAAAGGCTATTTCAAAGCAGACTATTTCCAAATGGATAAGCTATTGTATTAGTTTCTGCTATATGCACCATGGTAAGACTGTCCCTCAGTGGATCAGATCTCATTCCACCAGGGCTGCATCTACTTCTACAGCCTTTCTCAGAGGTGTTCCTCTCAGAGACATACTAGAAGCTGCTACCTGGAGCTCAGTTCATACATTCACCAAACATTACCATTTACCTTTCTTCTCTAAATCCAGAGCTGGCTTTGCCATTGCTGTCCTGCAGGGCCTTATAGCCAGTTCTACTGCTGTATAAATCCATCCTCCCAACCATAGCTTTGGGAATCTACCCAAATGTAATGACTGCAACAGTGAAACATGAAGAACATAGTACAGTTGTGTACACATCATAAATGTAGATGTTCGAGTGTATTCACTGTTGCAGTCTTGGTTACCCTCCCTCCAGCCCCCTGTTTTTCTCTTTCTTTTACTATGCTTAAAAACCTTTTTGGTGTATTTGCTTTTTTTTGTCGGTATATTTTTTGTGTTTTTAATTATATATATATATATATATATATATATATATATATATATATATATATATATTTTTTTTTTTTGCTCCCCATTTGGGGGGCACCTGACATCTGGGGCAAGAAAAATTGATGTAATGGCATCGGCTGCATGTTTTATACCCCTGATGACCTGACATCATGGATGAAGGGACAGCAACCAACGCAGGACCCAAGACTTTGTTAATCAGGCAAACTGAGGGCAACCTGCCAGCAGATTACCCCAAATGTAATGACTGCAACAGTGAATACACTTGAACATCTACATTTATGGTAAGTGTACACAACTGTACTTTATCTAGAGACCCCTTAATGCTGTCAAGTGCATCCTTAAATTGCTGACCGGGTATGTAGCAGCAACACTACACTGCTTCCTTCCCCATTCTTCCGGCTTTCCTTACCACCTCAAAAACACAGGCCATCTGAGGCACAGTTAGGGGCTATTTCCTCCGTGTCACAGAGTTAGGTTAAGATTATCTTTTTCTGAATTAGTTAATACTAAACCCTTGGGCATGCACTTTACATAAGTAAAATATCATTCCAGAATAGATTTTTTTTTAATGTGATACTGAGAAGTTATCACAGGGAACTTTAAACCAGTTTCTTGTTTTGAAAAGCTATATCCCCATGCTAGGAATCTTTTATAATCTTCCTTTTCTGAGAAGGTTTTAATGGCATTTTATACTTGTGCAGGATTTGATTAAATGTTTATTGGAAATGGGTTTTATATATGCAAAATTAAAAGAGCTCAAAATAAGTTCCATAATACCACCAGAAGGGAAAAAGTGCCATATGTTAAGGCATGCTCCTTTTTCTAGGAGTTTCTTAACCATCAGTTGCTTCCCAAACCAAATTATTTTCTATTGGTTTTACTCCAATTTTTTTTAAAGTAAAGTTAAATAAATTATTTTGAAAATAAAAACAATTGCATATGTTGAAATCAGATGTATACCTTAGTAGGATGTTGCCCAAGAAAGGTAATAATTTAGGCAAACTTTTACCATTTAAAATTGTTTCACGAACATGTTTCTCTAACAGGAAGCAGACTTTTCCTTATACATAGTATTTTTTTTGTTGACATATTTACAAGGAAGGCATGGTAGTTATGAAAAAGCTCTGATGTCATTTCAAGGAAAGGTTTTTTGCAATTCATTTCATACTGCATATTGGATTTCCTACTCATGATTTAGACCTAAATGCTAAAACATCAGGAATGGGTGAAAGTGGAAGTACGGGGGCATTTTTTGGAACATTCAGGATCATAATGAGGTCAGCATACCAATCTCACATCCTTCCAAAACTAATAATAGTAATGTTTAGGATTTTAATCTTTGTGTTCTATAAACACCTGATGTTAGTAGAGGCAAACATATTAAGCTGGCAAATAAGAAGGTAGAGGGTAGATTTTTTTAAATCTTTATATACTCTGGGTTTGAACACTAATAGAAACTGGAACTGTTTTATATGTGTTCTGCTGACTGGACCACAACATGAATAAGATGTATTCCATCTCTTCCATTCTCGTTTTCTGTAATGTAATATAACTTAATTACTGTTTTATTTTTTGTATATGATTTCTATTGGTATGTTTGAATTGTGGCTTTATATCTATTCAGTGCTATCAAGATACATTATATCATTATATGTCACTTATACAGCAGTGTTTATGCATATGAGTGCACACATCACTTATTTACTAAAGGAAGTTGCTATTGTTTGAATTTTCTTTTACTTTATTCTCAGGTAGTAAATTTAGCTGCTTATAATTGTTAAAGACATATTGTAACAGTGTTTGTTCCCACTATGCTTTTAAATGTTTACAGTATTCAGTTATTACTGATAGCAAATGTTTTTAGAGAGGTCTAGTCTAGTGCTTTTGAAATATTTTCATTTATTTGATTACTTGAATTTTACCTTTGGTTGGATGATTCATGTTAATCAGACTTTGTCTGTGCTGCCTAAAGGATCTTCACTCAATGGAAGACTTTGAGCCAGGGTCCCAGGAGTATGAATGCCATTTTTCAGTAATGTCTTTCAAGTCCTATATGATGAAACTCAATTTGTTGTCATACATTTCATCACCAGTTCTGATTAAGGTCTGTTAAGAAAGACAAGTGTCAGCAGTGACAGTTCCAGCAGGAATAGCAGGAAACACATCAACACTAGATTAAAAAAATTTTCACAACACCCCATAGTTATGGATACTATTTAATTGCATATCACTCAAAAGTACGAACTAACATTTTTTAACTTTCCAGTTTACAAATTAATGCTTTAAAATAATCCAGGTCTTTAGTGTGATTAGAAATTAGAGTGTTTCTGCAATATCCTTGAAGAATGGCTCACAGAAATGGACCAAAATATAATATCTTACTTTGCAAATGCCTGCAATCTAATAATCACCTAGAATGTCTGCAGCATTCTTGTGGTCAGAAATGTAGCACTGATGCCATCAGAGGCAAAGGGTCAGTGAACGTTTTTAAGCATGAGTTTTATCATTTGAGGATAGCAGTAACACGCGGTTGTGACCACTATCTTCTTACCCCATTTTTCATGTTGGTTGTTCTAAGTGTTTCATGACATAGTCATGGTCTCTCTCTCTAACTACACTAGGTAGGCAAATGATGGTATCTCTTACTCCATTTCCAATGCACTCTACCCTAATGAACTGCTCTCTGAGGTTCAGGCATTCCATTACAGAGCATCCACAGTGTTGCTCTGAGCACATTTCCTGAACCATCTTGTGACTAGGGTACCCATGTAGTTGAATGATTTTATGGCTCTGGCAAGACAAATACAATAAAAGCAGTGTAAGGAAGCCACAGAAAACAAGGCTTTCACATTTTGGTTTTAAATAATCGTGTTTCACAGCTAAACATATATATGTGAAAAAAGTGATACATGGATGTGGCTGACAGGCAATAGTGCCTTTCTTTACTTCAGGTATTCTGATATACTACTGATTGCATTAATACACTTTGAATTTAGACACTGTGCAAACTTGTTGCTAAAGCCCTTAAAAAGATATCCAACTTTGGTAATTCTGTTCAATTTGTAAATGAACGATGTGGCACGTCTACAAATACTGACGTGTTTCTACCTGCAACTATTGCAACCAGCAGTGCAGTGAATGTATTTATTATTTTATTTATTTGCAGTTTGTTTGCCAGCATAGTCCAATTGGGCCACAAGGAGCCCATTTTCAATGGAGTCCTGGGGAGAAAAGCTCCAAAAAAAAATACAAATATACAGTACACATTGCACATAAACATTACAGATTATATCATAGAAATACAAAGTAAATATGATAAGAAAAGGTTAATGATAGAACACATCAGCATAGTTCATTAAACAGCAATAAAAAACACTTTTTTTACAAAAGTAGCAGCATAGGGTAAATGTTAAGTAGTTGGTGAAATAGTTCAATAGAGCTGTGGAACTATAGGAGGCAGTGATGGCGTATTTAGTTCTAGGAGAGTAGGAAGTGGTATTAGAAGGATTAGGTAATGATGACAAAGATGATGATAAGCAGTAAAAGGAGTAACACAGAGAAAATGAAAGTTAGTCAATAACCAGTTAAAGCCACATAGTTACTAATTATGCTGGTTGTGTGTAAATCTACTGCCATTTAGCAATTTATTCCAAAGAACTTTCAAGAGCTTCACTATTCCCACCCTACCTTTCAGGTTGTATTGACTGCATTTAAGTGTGTGTGTGTGTGTGTGTGTGTGTGTGTGTGTGTGTGTGTGTGTGTGTGTGTGTGTGTGTGTGTGTGTGTGCGTGATTGCTGCCTATTGCGGGAATTAGTACTACTGTAGCCTTTCTTTAGTCACCTGGAATTTTGACAATGGTCAACAATTTGACAGATGCCTTCAGCAAAACTGTGGTGATATTAGTTAGAAGTGCTCTGTCTTCTCCTTTTTCCTTGTCCTGTGTTAACTTGGTATTGACTTTCTACCTGCCAAGTTTCAAAGTACCAGGTCCTTCGTATGTCAGAAGCCTGTCTCCCTTTTTATAGTAGAAATGGATATGAAAATGAATATGAAAGATTTGTTACATAGATCTGCTTGTTTTCAGTCTTCTCTTATGTTGTTCTCATTGTTTGGTAATTTTATCAGTACTTTACCTCCTTTTTCTTCTATACTCTTCTGCTACATACTTATAAAAGCTTGGCACTCATTTTGATCTGCACCACCAGCTCCCCCTTTACCCCTGTTTTTATTTCCATGATTATTCCTCGTCCCCCTTTATTCCCTTTTTTATTTCACTACCATTCACTTTACCTATTTACCTCCATGTGTTGTATGCCTGTTCTTTGCCTTATTGCTTATCATACTTCTTTCTTCAATTGTGTCTCTTCCATAGCCTTCCCTCCACTGTTATCTACATATTGTTTCTAATTTGCTGTTCTTCAGCATTCTATTGCATATCTCCTAGCTTCTTGTGGTGTACTTGCTTTAGTCGCGTACCTGGGCTTTATTACATGGGTCTCTGCTTTCTCCTTTAGAGTACACCAGTGTACATTTGAATCATTTTTGCATAGACTGATGCTCCTCCACTGAAGCTGCCCTTCCTGTCCCTCCTATACTGTTTGGTTGTTGCCATTATCGTATCCAATTATTAATCCTCATTTGCTATGTGACCTGTCCCTTACAGGTCTTCCACTTTGTGTTTGCGAATCTCGCTCTCTCTCTCTCTCTCTCTCTCTCTCTCTCTCTGTTATTTTTTTTTTGCCTTGACTTACATTTCACAAAGGCATCTATATAACCTCTTTCCTGATCATTCCACCCTTCATCTCACTTTTACCTTTTCCAACTTGAAGTTCGTTTTTGTTTCTCATCCTTAAAAATGCTACAGGTCAATAAAAGACGGCTTTATAATCAGAGAAATCAGCTTCCTTCCCATTTGAGTATATTGCCTTCTATTTGCCCCAAACACTTCTAATGGTGGCTTTAGTCTTTTGGCATGGGGTGCACACAACGCTGTTTTCTTATCCTATATTATATGTCTGTGTAGGGGCCATGTCATTAGTGGACACTAAAATATTTAATGGTTAAAATAGTGGAAACAGTAAAAAGGAAGTTTTTGTTTAGTCTGATGAATACAACTGTAAAATGTTTTCTTTATTGTACTGCATATTTCTAAACTCTATTACACCTATTCTTACGGGTTAACTAGGGGGGGTGAGATTTCATATTTTTCAGAAACTATGCAGGCTTTTGCATCTTCAGTGTTTTCATCTCTGCAGATATAGTGAAAAATAAAACTCTCATAATTAACAAATGCATGCCAATTTTTTAAATATAATAATGCAACTATTATTGAAAATATGTAATTTTAGGATGCATTAAAAGTGCAAATCTTTACTCCAAATAGTTGGGTATCTTCTGTATTGAGAGGTATTTTCTTCCAGTTGGCATCTGAAAGGGACAGAAAGATCCTTTAGATAAGTTACTCCATGTGTTTGCCTTGGCTACCCTACTAGTAGATGGTTTGATTTTTCGAGTGTAAGTTGCCTGAGGCTCATGACACAGAGGACTGAATCACATCAATAAGAAATCATTATCATAAAGCTGTTCTGTCGGCGATGCCCTTTTTGGGGTGATTTCTGCCTTCTTCGAGTTGTTGCAACCAAGAAGGTGCAGTACATAAGTTTATGGGAGGTGCAGGTAGATCATTTAAGTTTTCAGAATTTGTTTTCCAAGCTCACAGTTTGGTGATTTTGATGGCCAGGGTTTGATCTTTGACAACCCATGGTGGAAGTGATTGCTTCATCCTACAGAAAACACTGTAATGGTTTTTATTTGTAGTTCAGAGGTGCTGATTTCTTATGTCTTTAGCTAGTGTACATCACAGTAATGAATGATATCCAGAACTTCATGATTATTACTCACATGCAATCCAGAACTTCATAATTATTACTCACATGCAATCCAGAACTTCATGATTATTATTCACATGCAGTGTTTCTCTTAAGGTTCTGACTCAGACCCTCAAGATCACAGCTCTGAATACCTGAGAAATGTTATCCAGCCATTCTGTCACTGCCATAGCTTTCAGCTCTCAGGCTTCAATATCATACCAAGCACCATTAAATCCATATCAGAATGTCCAGAATTGTATTTACTTATTTTATTTATTTTACATTTGTTGAGCGGGATAGTCTAACTGGATATATGTCCATTTTCAGTAGAGGCCCAGGGAGAAAAGCTCCAATGAATACAACAGTATTAACAAAGGTTAAAGGTTATAAAAAAATAAACACAAACAGTAAGTAACCAGGTAGTAGGTTGCAATAAAATAGTAATAGCAGATATTTCAAACTACATTCTATTGTACATAACAATGACTGTGTACAGAATTTAGGACGTAATGTTCAGAAGACGTAAATAATTAAGACGTTACAGTATTTTTACAGTTCCTGCTTTCATTTATGCTAAACAACATTGACTAGTAAGAAAGTAGAAAGTAGGAAGTATTAGTGCAGGGGTGGAATTTTAGTCAGGGTTACTGCAAGGGCATAACCAGTGTGTTCTAAAGAATAATTTGAGTTTTTGTTTGAAGAGGGGTAGGGAAGGAAGTAAGTAAGCTCACTAGGTAGAAGGTTCCAGTTTTTGCCAGCTGTGTTTGAGAACAGATCACCTGCCATGTTGTTGGACTTATGTATGCTAACTAGTAGTTTATTTGATGAGCGTAAGGTATTAAAATTTTATAGGGGTTTATGAGGTTTGAGAGTATTGGAGTTTTGTTAGGTTGAATAAGGACATTATGGGCAATTGTAAGTTGGTTAAATTGAAGCTGATTCTGTAGTTCAAGCCATCCTAGTTGTTTTAGGTTCTGACAGTGATGGGTTCTGAAGGGATTTCCAGTGGCAAATAGGGCAATGTTATTATAGGCACTAGCTAGCTTGAGCAGGTTGTTTTTTGTTAGGTGTGTGCAGATTGGTGAGGCATAGAGCAGTGTAGAGATTAGATGAGAGTGGGCAATAGTAGTTCTAGCTGTAGAAGTAAGAAAGGGTTTGATCCTATATAGGGATCCCATTTTTCTGTTAACTGTTTTTATAGTGTTGTTAATATGAGTGTCGAAGTTAAGGTTTTTATCTATTGTAATTCCTAGGAGTTTGGTGGTAGAATCAGGAGAAATGAGGGTACCAGTTTTAGAGATGACTGAGAAGTCTATTGGGGTGGAATTATGGGTAGGAGTAAAAAGCAGGAGTTTTGTTTTTTTGGGATTCAAGAGGAGACAACATTTTAAAAACCATGTCTCTACTGTGTTAAACACCTTCTGAGTTAGGGATTGCAGTTCATAAGAATAATTGGCTGTGCAGATAAGAGTAGAATCATCTGCATATTGTATACAGGTAGCCTGAGGAATAGCTCAATGCAGATCAGTGATAAAAACTGAAAATAGTAGAGGACCTAGAATTGAGCCCTGGGGAGCACCCAGGGTGACTGGCAGGTGGGATGATAGATTATTCTCCAAAAGCACTGCCTGCTGTCTATTGCTGAGGTAGGAAGTGAACCAGTGTATAGCTTGAGTATCAAGAGAAAGTGATTTGAGAATGTTTATAAGCAAAGGGTGGTTTATCATGTTGAAAGCTTTTGAAAGATCAATAAAGAGAGCTGAAGAGAGAATATTATTATTACGGTATCTGTTAATAGAATCAGTGAAGGATAAGAGGGTGGTAGTGGTACTATGGAGTGGCCTAAAACCATGCTGGGTGTTAGCTAGTATGCTGTGCTGAATTAAATGGTTAAGTAGCTGATGAATGCATCTTTCCATGATTTTAGCTAAAGGGGATAGTAGGGCTATAGGTCAATAGTTAGAGTATTCATTTGAGTTCCCACCTTTATGTAGGGGGATAATGTGGGGGGATGATGTGAGAAATTTTCCACATGGCTGGGATGGCTCCCTCATTATTGGTTCTGTTTATAAGTATAGATATAGGATAGGCTACAGATGTAGCTGATTTTTGCAGATACTCAGCTGGAATCTGGTCAACAGATGGAGTACAAAGCTTTAGTTTTTGGATGAGTTTGTAAATAAAATTAGCAGAGATGGGTTGTAATTGGAATGTATGAAGAAAGCTTGTATTTGGGGATAGGAGAACTTTGAGAGTTATCAGGGAATAGCTGGCTGGCCAGAGATTGTATGGCCTCAGTAAAGAAGGTATTGAAGGCGTTAGCAGTTTTGAAGGGGGTTCTCATGGTTAGTGTCTGTTGGGGTTGGTGTACTAGAGTGACCAGGGTATAGGAGTCTATTGATACTTTCCCAGACTCTCTGTGGATTATTTTGGTGTGTTTGCTTCATTTTACAGTACGGGGCTGGTCGCTCCCTTGCTCCCTAGGTCCCCAATAAGACTCCCCACTGGCACAGCTATAGGGTCCAGATCTCAGCCTAGTGGGCAAGCTAAAATCTCCAGCACCCTCTTTGTCCAACCAGTGATTCATGTCCCTGCCCAAGTAGATGACACACACACACACACACACACACACACACACACACACACACACACACACACACACACACAAACACACACACACTTTCAGATAAGAGTTTACACAACCACGCAAACACTTCTGGGGAAAGCTGGCACAGGTTCTCCAGCTGTGCCCCTTTTACCCAGACTATGCAGTAGTACCAGCTGCCACCACCCACTAATAATTATCAACTACTCAAAGGCCCTTAAAAGGGTGTCCAATTATTACTGTGCAATATTATTATCCAATTGGTAGATGTGACTAAACAGTCTCAAGGCTTATTAGAGTGACTTGGTACAGGATCCTTATATATATATATATGCAATGTACTCTTAGAGCTTAACTTATCTCTACACAAACCGGCCACAGTTAAAAGGCTTTTAAAATATTTAATAATAAATAATTAAAATCACAAGACAATACTTTCTACTATACAGTGCTAGTCAAAAGTTCAGAGAAATTTACTGACATTTTGTGCCTCTGGGGTCCAGTTACTCCCTTCCCCATTACCTCCATGACTCTGACAAAGAGTCAATATCTCCTTCTCATGCTGCCTCTGCCTCTCTTGTTCATCAGCTTGCAGACATAACAGTTTCTCGCTCTCCTCAGCCTGAAAACATCACAGTCTCTCATTTGCTTCTAATTCCACATGCCTGGCCTCCAACTCAAGTCTCTTTAGCTCCAGCTGGATTTTTAAGTCCACTGCAGAAAGGTTGAGCTGTCCATTCTCCGAGGGAATTATATCTCCACTGCCAGTCTGATTGTCCTCCTGGTTGCTGTTTTCTGATGCAGCTGTAACCAAGGCTGCAATCTGGTCTGCCTTAGTCAGGCTTCCATGCACCAGTCCCCTAGCCTGGCACATCTCCACCAGCTGGCTCCTTGTCAGCTTTCCATACTCCTCTACTGACATGCTGCCTACTCACCCTGACTAACTAAGCTACCAAAAGAAATAAAACAATTGTAATCTGAACTCTTGACTATTTACTGCATGGCTGTTTTAGAGTACAAAACACCTTCAAAGCTCACTGTACACAAGCTACAGGATTCACTCTACCCACACTACTACATGCCAGTTAGTATTTGCCAACTAATTAATATGTGATGTGGATATTACACCACTGCCAAACAATTAATATGTGAGGATATCCCAACCACTGCAACCACCAATTAATATGTGAGGTAGATATCCCAACCACTGCTACCAATTAATATGAGGATATCTGAACCACTGCCACCCATTAATATGGTGGCACCTGTGCCCTGGTCCAGCAATCAAGGAGTCTCAATCCCCACCACTAACACCAAAGAGGGCATCTCATATATGAGGAAAGGATAACAAATACACGCAGTAAAGTGCAATTTCCCTTAAGAGCACACAGAGATCGCAGTCAGTCTGGGGCTGGTCACTCTCTTGCTCCCCAGGTCCCCAATAAGACTCCCCACTGGCACAGCTGTAGGGTCCAGATCTCAGCCTAGTGGGAAAGCTAAAATCTCCAGCACCCTCTCTGTCCAACCAGTGCTTCATGTCCCTGCCCAAGTAGCTGACACACACACACACTTTGAGATAAGAGTTTACACAACTACACAGACAGTTCTGGGGAAGGCTGGCACTGGTTCTCTAGCTGTGCCCCTTTTACCCAGACTATACGGTAGTACCAGCTGCCACCACCCACTAATAATTATCAGCTACTCAAAGGCCCTTAAAAGGGTGTCCAGTTATTACTGTGCAATATTATTATCCAATTGGCAGATGCGACTAAACAGTCTCAAGGCTTATTAGAGTGACTTGGTACAGGGTCCTTATATATATGCAATGTAATCTTAGAGCTTAACTTATCTCTGCACAAACTGGCCACAGTAAAAAGGGTTTCAAAATATTTAATAATAAATAATTAAAACCACAAGACAATACATTCTACTATACAGTGCTAATCAAAAGTTCAGAGATCACAGAAATACTTAAAATAATTCAGTAGTACAGTTCTGACATCACAGAAAAACACTTAGTCTAATATTTCTAGCTATCTACAAGAAAACACAAGTCTAAGATAACGTACTTAAGACAACAGGCAAAGTGCTGAGTTGGATGTCCAGACAAAAATGCTTAATAATCTCTGGTTCTCACTGTTTAAATTGAAACTGCAGTTTTGATAAAACATTACATCATTTCACACTTTCCTGGTGTTCTCAGGCTGACAGAAACTGCATTTACATTCTTTTAT
Source organism: Protopterus annectens (assembly GCF_019279795.1). Taxonomy (NCBI): domain Eukaryota; kingdom Metazoa; phylum Chordata; order Ceratodontiformes; family Protopteridae; genus Protopterus; species Protopterus annectens. Next base: position 1,436,265,517 of record NC_056728.1, on the reverse strand, counting down.
ACTTAGAGCAGTAAAGGACATTCCAAATGTAAATTCTGGTCATTAACTTTAGCCTTAAAACAATAGGCAGGAATCCTTCATCTAGCCGGACTGGAGCCGACTTGTAAACATCAAAGGCAGTGATGAAATAATTTTAATTTCAAAGGACCAACAAGAAATGCTTGACTTAGTTTTCTTTACAGCAGATGGCAATGTTGCCACAATTATTTAAGTTCAACATTTCACAGTATTTACAAATGATAGAATTATATACCAAATTCTATTTGACTAGGCTGGCAACCTCCACCCATCTCTACCAGTCTTCACACTTGGGGTCTTGCCATTTGGGGTTTCTCAGTAGAACCCTAAACAACACTACTCCCATGGTATGTAAAAAGTGAAAAGAGAGACTTAGCCCACAATACATAATCAGTACAAGGTATCTATAGCGGTCATAGCGTGGTTTTATTATTTACCATCAGATTCCAACATTTATCTGCACCATCTGTCTAGGTTAATAACTGATTAATGACATTTAACTTTCAGAATTTACTGTTTTACAATTTGACTTCACTCCCTAAAAGTTTTACAAAACCACTGAGTGTGACTGGAGAAACAGAAGTCACAAATTTTTTCTTCCACAGCTTGAAATCCTCTTTTCAGTGAATGAGAAATATTTAACCAGCACACTCATAAATGTTTATAGTTTTGCCTTTCCTTGCAACACATCTTGTGAGGAAGAAAAAGGACACGCCTAAGGCTGTTGTAATCAATTGTTGCAAGTAGTGAGTGCACAAATCAAAAAGGCTAAGAATGGCAAGGTTTATAACACACAAACTTTGCAGTTAAATTAGCACAGCATGTGTTTAGATTAGAAAATACTAGTACTATAGTCCAAACAGAAACGTTTACAATCAGCTTACTGGAAGGCAGGGAAGAACATAGTCACAGCACAGCACACCAGCATTGTAGCAATAACTAGATAAAAGATGCAACAACACACTTGGAGAATACAGTTACTAATTCAAGTGTATCTATAAATTGAAATGTTGTCTGGTCTACAACACAATGTATTTTTCTGTCCTTCCCTGTTCTGCTTTTGGGTTTTTTGCATGGTCCTTCTTGAGAAATACAGACTGGTGAAATGCACTGACTGATGCTAGTATAGGGTCTGTTCTGTCAAACACATGCTTCAGGAATCCAGTCTGTCAGAGCAATGGCTCTGTACCACTCTGCAGATGAACCAATGAGACAGTAGTAATCATAGTGGCCATTGCTCGCTGGTTTGCAGTGAAACATCCAGTGTTATGGAGCTGAAATTTGGAGTACTACTCTAAAATTGGAACAGGGAACAGGTATGGTCATTGCTCTACTGGCCCTTCAGCTGTGAAGACAGCTGGTAGAAATATTACAAATATGGTTTCTGTCTGCAAATGCCAACTGATTTCTTTTTGTATTTCCTGCTCTGTGGAATTCCCATTGAAAAAGTGAAGGAAATAAAGAGTGCAAGCTTTTAGAAACCTCTAAAGCTGCGATTAAAATGCATTTATTCACAAAGGCTGTCACAACTATTACTTTGATTGATTTACACCTTCCTTTGCTGTGCTTCTTCAGGCACCTCTCGCCCTGATTTCTAGCTGATAAATTGTACAAGTTGAGGTGCCATAATGTGTTTCCTTTATCAGAATTTGTCATGTGCTTCCTCCTTTTTTCTCACATAATGTGCTTTGGTTTTAGAAATGTGTACACAAACAGAAAACATCTGGCTGACTGACATTCCCTTTGCTTATGTACTAAAATATACAGTTTAGACTAAAGGAAATATACATGATATCACAATTATCTAATGCTGCTGTTTGAGGCACAGATTTAACTGCACTGCTTTAAATTGCTGTTGTACATGTCTGCATATGTTCTGATTTCAAATACCTGTCTTTCATTGCATTTTACTTGCATTAAGTATTTTTAACTGTAAGGATAGTTTAGTGGTTTCCTAAGGTTGTCAGTTAGTTAACCAGATTTCAAATTCTGAGTCACTCCAGAAAATAGTTATGACTAATTGGTATTGCAAGAATATAAATAACAAAATCATACAGAATTATACAATAACAGGTCATTATTATTCAAAAACAAACACATTGATTGTGCAGCCCAATCAGTGTGCCTGTTGTAAATCGATTATATATGAATAGAAAAAAGTCTGGCCGTTAAAGTACCATTGAGCAGCTAAACTTTTCTATTGGCAACTTTCTGGAAAAACAAAACTTCTGGTAGAATATTAAGTCACTTATGGCAAGAATCAAATTTAGTGAAGGAATTAACCTGCTCAAGTTTTCACACTATTATTTTAACCAGATGCATTCACAAAAATACAAAAAAGTATGAAAACTTTCCTTTAAAACTTAAGCCAATATGCAGGAAAGCACAAACAAAGCCCTTTAACACCAGAGTCTAATGCAAAGCCTCAAATATGAATACTCACAGACAGTAAAATTATTCACCATTTTCTGTCCCCAAGAATGTAGCCGTCAAATTACTTCAACAAGTTCTGTCCATTGACAGCAAAATACGAGAAAAATCAGGTACATTTTATAAAAATAGATAATCAGAAATGACTTGATTTTGTTTGTATTTAAGCACCATCTCTCATAAAATTCCAGCCAAAAAAAAAAAACAGCAACAGGGATTATCTCTTTTCTATAGCTTCTCTTACACAGTACTAATGTACTGTGTAAGCGTGGGAAAGTCCCATATGCATGTGCAGTACATCAGTAAACTAGGAAGAATTCAGAGGAGCACTACAATACCATTATACAAAGACATTATTTAAGAAAGATAAGCAATTTCTTTCTTAAATAATGTCATTGTATAATAGCAATAATCCTCTTCTAGTTGTGGGTATATCAGGATAAGCTTTACCCTCATGATCAAGCCATATCAGTCATTGGTAAATCCTGATGTACCCACATCCAGTCATGGATTATTGCTCAACAATGTAACAAACACAGTGAAATGAGTGGAGCAGTAAGGTTACAAGATTCGTAACACAGCCCTGAAGGACAGAATACATTGGGAATGTTTATAAACTCTATCCAGCTCTTGTGCCTTGTATTTAAACTAAGTGTAGCAGCATGCCCAATTGTTTATTTTCTTTAATTGCAAAACAGTTTCTGCCAAAAATGTCACACAAATCATACTTTATAACTCTGCAGTTGTTATTTAATCTAGGTTTTATGATAAAAACTGCTACTTCAGCATTAGTTATACAAATCTAGCCGAACCTTCCTTAAAAAGAGGCATTAATGCCTTGTGACCAGTATTTTATAAATGACTGTGAGAAATATTATAGCAATAACCCACGCCTGGGTGTGGGTAATGCTGGATTTACCCACGGTCGGTGTGGTTTGGTCACGAGGGCGGCCAGTGGCCAAACAAAACAGCTGTGGGTAAATCCAGCATTACCCACCAGAAGTGTTATTGTTATTATAATGACATTATTTAAGAAAAAAAATACCTGCTTTTCTTAAATAATGGCATTGTATAATGCCTCCTTGCTGCCCTTCAGCAGCTGTCTGGTATTCTGCGGCAGTTCTGATGTACTGTGCATGCGTATGCTACGCAGTACATCAGAGCTGTGACAGCAGCGAGGAGAACGCAAGATCTTCGTTGCTTTTACAATTGTCCGCTATGTTAAAGGAGTTTAACATAGCGAGACAGCTAAAAAGCAACGGAAAATCTCCGTTGCTTTTTATCTGTCTCACTATGTTAAACCCATTTAACAGTATAGCTTTAAAAAGCATGGGA
>NC_056728.1:1435944080-1435949080 GCF_019279795.1 Protopterus annectens | reverse complement strand
TGCTAGGTTTAACAAACGCACTATTAAGAGGAGGTTAGACTGTGCCAGGTTAGTGTTTGGGAAGCGTTGCAATTATAAAATGCCGCCGGATGCTCCGGCGCCGCTTCGTCAAGAAGCGCAAGGACAAAACAGCGAAGCCTAGGGTTGATGAACCGGCAGTCCCAGACGCGGTTCTTTAGAAGGCTCAGTGGAGCCAGAGGTTTTGCCAGGAGTTTCCATGGAGTCTCAGGCAGAAACTTTACTGTTACAGGATGTGCCTTCTCAGGAGGTAGGCCAGGCTGAGGGGCTTCTCAGGTAACTGTTCTTCCCTCTCTTCCCAAGGTAGTTAGAGCCTCTCCTTCTGTTGCCAAAACTTCTTTGAGAGGTAGGCCTAGTTCAGCTTCAGTGGGGCTTCTCCTAGCATTTCGGGTTCTGTACCTAAGAAACATATGCTTAAAATGGCAGAAGATTTGATTACTATGATTAGAGGTTCTATGCCCCGCCTGATAAGAGGCCTAGGGTGGAACCGAGTTTGATAGTTTTGAACAGTGTTCAGAGGCTTCAGAGTCTTCTGCAGAAGACTTGCAGGAGTATCCTACTTATTCTGATTCTGATGTGGATGATTCCACTCCTACAGCTTCTCCTCCTGAGGATTTCTCATTTTCAGAGACTCTGCATTCCATGAGGGAGCACTTTAAATGGGAAGGCCAGGATTACTCTGATTCCAGGAAAAGGCTTAGGAATTCTTGTTTTTACCCCAGCATAGGCCCTTAGCTATTCCTCCTGTGTTGAATGTGGTGGAAGATGTTTTGCAGAGGCTTCACTGAACCCTGACTCTTTGCCTCCTGCTCCTGTTAAGCCTGATAGGTATTATAGGGTGCCCGAAGCTCATAAGTATTTGTTTAAGAGTCCTAGGGCGGACCCAGAAACTATTTCTCAAGGGCCTAAAGGTGTTAAGGCCTCTGTGGTTAAAAATCCTGTTCCCACTGATAAAGAGGCAAGGGCTTTGGATAGGTGGGGAAAGAAAGTGTATACTTCTTCCACTCTATCCATGAGAGCGTTGAATTGTCAGTTTCACATGCTAAAATATCAGAATTATCTCCTTTCACAATTAAAATCTAAGGTGGATGCTTTGGCAGAAGGTATTGAGTGTAAAGAGTTGCTGGATTTGGTTCATGTGTCTGAACAAGTGGGTAAGCATTCTTTGCAATGTGGTTTTGATGCTGTACAGGCCTCCTCGAGGGTGGCTGCTACTAGTTCTGTTCTTCGCAGGCATGCCTGGTTGAAGGATCAGAATTTAGCTGAGCATGTTAAGACAAGGATTTTGGATGCTCCTTTACAGTCTGATGTGTTGTTTGGATCGCCTGTGGAAGCAGTTTTAAAGAAAATGGAAGACAAAGCTAAGTCTATGCAAACTGTTAAAGATTTTTTGCAGGTGCAGCCACCAAGTTTAGTAGAAATTGGCCTGCTAAGGGGTGGACATATCCTGCTTATGATTCCCAGTCTAGGGGTAGGTCTAGACGTGGTAGGGGCAGGGCACAAGGTTCTTTTAGGCCTAGAACAGGGAGTTCACCTGCTCAGACTTCTGGTGAGGGCAGGGGTCAGTCCTTTTGTAAACAGACCCAATGACCTGTCTTTTCAGCTGCCAGTAGATTCTCGTCTGGCAGCTCCTTTGGGAGGAAGACTGTCTCTTTTCAAAGAAAATTGGGATTTAATTACTCAAGACAAATGGGTGTTGGATATCATTCACCACGGTTACAGATTTTATTTCCATACAATGCCCCCTTTCAAAGGCATGCCAGACGTTCCTCCTCCACAAAGAAAGGAGGCTCACAAGCAAGTTTCTCAGTTACTCCGGATGGGGCCATTCAGCCAGTCCCTGTATCAGAAAGGGGCCTAGGATTTTATTCTCGCCTGTTCCTAGTACCAAAGAAGGGGAACACGTGGAGACCAATTTTGGATTTATCTCTCCTCAACACTTTTCTGGACATTCCCAAGTTCAAGATGTTGACGTTACAACAGCTTTTACCTCTGCTGGGCAAAGATCACTGGATGGTAACTTTAGATCTCAAGGAAGCTTACCTTCATGTGCCTATAAGGCTAAGTTGCAGGAAGTATCTGCGGTTTCGAGCTGGAAATTCTCATTATCAGTTCTCTGCATTGCCCTTTGGCTTATCTACTGCGCCCAGAGTATTCACAAAGGTTCTGGCTCCAGTGATAGCTTACTTCAGGCTTCAAGGAATTCAAATCTATCCTTACTTGGACGACTGCCTGATTCTGGCTCAAGAAAAGGAAGACCTTCTACAACATCTGGAATATGTTATAGCAGTGCTAAGATGCCTAGGGTATTCTGTGAACGAAATAAAGTCCAGTCTAGTACCCTCTCAAGACATGTGCTTTCTGGGTGTGAGACTGAATACAGCAGCCCAGATGGCCTTTTAACCCCGGACAAACAAAAGAGTCTGTCACTTTACTTCCATCAACTATCTCATCAGTCCGTGCTGACTGCAAGGACAGTCCTTCAAGCATTAGGGTTCATGGCATCTTGTATTCTGGTGCTTCCCAATGCCAAACTGCATATGAGGAAGCTACAATGGTATCTCAAAATGTATGGACACAGCACTGCCAGGATTTGGACACTGTCATTCAAATAATACCTTGCCTTCAAAAAGAATTTTTGTGGTGGGCTCAGGAATGTCACCTAAACAAGGGACTCTCTGTGACCCGGCCAGAGGCGAGTCAGATTTTAACGACAGATGCCTCGGACATTGCTTGGGGAGCTCATCTAAATGGAAAGTGGATACAAGACAAGTGGCCTGCCAGACTACAGCATCTACATATCAACATGAAGGAGATGTTAGCAGTCCAGTTTGCATTAATGGCTTTCAAGGAGTTACTTCTTCCAGGGCAGGTGTTGATTCTAACAGACAACACAACTGTCATGTGGTACATCAACAAACAAGGGGAACACATTCTTATCCTCTATGCAGGCAAGCAATGATTTTATGGGAGACTGCGCTAAGCTTGCAACTAACTCTTCAGGCAAGGTTTCTGCCAGGAGCACAGAACTCCTTAGCAGATGTGTTAAGCAGACAAATCATGGATCCCCACGAGTGGAAACTGGATCTTCATGTATTTCAAAATTGACAGTGTCATGGGAACGCCAGACATAGATCTGTTCGCTTCTCCACTAAACCACCAGCTGCCACAGTATTGCACAAAGGGGTTTCATCACACAGCTTGGAAAGTGGATGCTCTGTCTTTCAGTTGGAAAAACCTTCATGTGTATGCCTTTCCTCCTCTGCCTCTTCTTCCAAAGGTACTATTAAAGGTCAGACAAGACAGGCCAAGGATGATTTTGATAGCTCCAGATTGGCCTCGGCAACACTGGTACCCACTACTACGGAGTCTGGTAAGGAAGCCTCCATGGCCTTTACCTCTGATTCCTCATCTGTTATCTCAGAAGGATGGTCATCTGCTCAATGTCAAGCTTCACTCTCTTCATCTAACAGCCTGGCATATTCTGTGTTGAAACACAGCAGGTCTCAACTTCCTCAACAAGTTTTAAATGTGATTATGGAAGCTAGAAGACCTAGTACAAGGAAAGTGTACGCAGAAAAATGGAAGAGATTTTTATTTTGGAGTACAGCAAAGAATTTGCAGGTTTCTGAGCCTAATTTGAGTGTGGCTCTTCAATATCTTACTGAGTTATTGGACAAAGGTTTGTCCTTCTCTTCCATTAAGATTCATGCTGCAGCAATTTCAGCTCACTATGATTGTGACCCACCATTGTTTTCGCACCCTTTGTTCAAGCAGTTTCTTAGAGGGGCAAAGAATATAAGACCCCCACGTAGAGCTCCTACTCCTGCTTGGGATCTCAATTTTGTGTTGGAAAAACTTACTCTACAACCTTTTGAGCCTGCGGCTACTGCTGAATTGAAATACTTGTCATGGAAGACTGCTTTTCTGTTGGCTATTACTTCTGTAAGAAGGGTGTCTGAGTTGCAGGCCCTTATGGCAGTAGAGCCATTTTTGATTTTCCATAAGGATAGGGTATCATTACGTACTAATCCTTCCTTTATGCCTAAGGTGGTTTCTAGTGTGGCTTTAAACCAAACTATTCATTTGCCTACTTTTTATGCAGACCCCCAAAATAAAGGGGAACAGATTTTGCACACTTTAGATGTACACAGGCAATTGCGTTATTATTTAAGCAGGACTAAGGATTTCAGGCAGTCTCAGCAGTTGTTTGTTTCTTTTGCTTTGAGTTCACAGGGCAAGCCTGTGTCAAAACAAACTATTTCTAGGTGGATTGGCTTTGCATTGCATTTTGTTATTCCCATCATGGCAAGGAGATTCCAGCTGGGATTAGGCCTCATTCCACTAGGGCTACTGCCACTTCAACAGCTTTTCTAAGGGGGGTGGCAACTAAGGATATTTTGGAAGCAGCTACTTGGAGTTCAGTGCATACTTTCTCTAAGCATTATCACCTTCCTATCTACTCTAAGTCTAGGGCTGGTTTTGCCACAGCTGTTTTGCAAGGCATGTTGTCAGCTCCTGCTTCTTTATGATTTGCCAGCCTCCCTTACCTCTGCTTTGGGATTCTACCCAATAGTAAGGACTGCAGCAATGGGGAACGAAGAACATAGTACAGTTTTGTACCTACCATAAATGTAGATGTTCGAGGATCCCCATTGCTGCAGTCCAATTTACCCTCCCTCCTTCCCCTCTGTGTTTAGGGGTGGTTGTGTAGGTGAGGTTACATGCTTATATTTTTGTATATATTCTTGTATATATTGTACATATTTTTGGTGCAGGTATTTTGGGCCTTGTCTTTTTAGGGTCTTCTGACATCTGGGGCAAGAAAAGACTGAGGATATGACGTCGGTCATGCGCATTAGTACCCTGACGTACTGACGTCAGTCTAATGCGCCCTGACCGACGTCAGCCTTATACTCTGGTATTCGGGCCGACTGGACGCGGACTATACCCCAATAGTAAGGACTGCAGCAATGGGGATC
>NC_056728.1:1435841580-1435939080 GCF_019279795.1 Protopterus annectens | reverse complement strand
GTTTTTTGCCTTAGTGAGGGCAGTATGAGTATATATCCACTCCTAAAGTTGTTGTGTACTGAAAATCTGCTTATTAACTTACTTTGTTGTACTTATGGGTTTAATTGGGTCTTTTTTCCTATTTCTGCTAACATATGGTCTCTTTGAGTTAAAGAGAAATAAATTCTGAATGTGAAACAGTCATATGACCTCTTATTTTTAGAACTACAGTTAGAATATATTTAGCTGATCTCGCTGATTAGCATATTTAGTACTATGAAGTCTAAATCTTTGCAGGTTTTACCACTGGTCCAGCCTGGCATCATTGTCCTACTAAGGCACGTTTAATGCATATAGACATTTAGACATAAAAATTACTAGGTCCTGTCCTGCAGGTTAGCAAGCTTTAATACTTTTGAGCATAGAATATTTTGTAATGTTCTTATGCTTTTGAATTGTGCCTTAGTTTAAACTCCCTTAGGCTGTATGCCCTTTAATTACAAAAAATTGATGTTCTTTCTTCTTTTCAACTTTTCCATTTCAGTAAAATAATGAGCCCATTTAGATGGAAATAAAAATGTTTAGGCCCTGCAACACACTGATGTCTTATCAAGAACTAATCATGCAGAACGGCATACATAAATAAAGATAATGTGGCAGAACTAATTGTACTGCTGCAATGCAAAATAAACAGTATCAAAAACACCAAGCTGTTGGTATTTGAAATGCAAGGTTGTGCAGCACATAATGATATGAAAAATGCAACTGAACTCTGCATGCCATTAAAGCTGGGCATATTAATCAACCAGAGTTCATTGTGCAAGCAAGTAATAATGTTAATGATTAAGTACCGTACATCTATTTGATATGCTAATTCATTAAAGCAGATGAATGTGTGGGGGATGTAGACAGAGTTGTATAGGCCTGCTCAAGCTAATTACACCAGAGTAAGACAAATTACACAGCTACGGTTTTGTTGGGCTTTTTATAGACGATTTTATAAAACACACTACTATGCTAACCAAAAATACTTCTCAGAGTTAACATGCATCAGCAGTTTTATTCCATTAACTGTCATCTTGCAAGCATCTGGGTTCATGAGATCAGAAGTATAGCTAAAGAGTTAGCCCGCAAAATAGCTACTGATATTGTCTGCCAAAGCTGTGAAATGTACAACTTACTTTCTTAAAGTAAAGCAGTCTGTATGCATCATATGTCAAAACAAATCGCACGCAGTCTAAAATAAAACTAACAAAATTAGCATGGCAAATAATTTTTTATTTGATGATTGACTTTAATGCTTTAGCTAAATTGCAATGCTATTAAAATATGGTATATGAGATCATGTTGTTAGCAAATATGTTATTTGATTTATTGTTTTATAATTACTACATAGAAAATGACCTTTTAAATGTTGATTTGTTTAAGCAACAAAAAATGTTGAACTAATAATACTGCATTAAAACCTCTTTAAAAAGAGAGGGCAACCTAGACAAAAGAAAGAAGTGAAAGTAATTCCCATAAAACTGTACCAAACCATTACACCAGTATCTTAAAATCTCCATTAGTGTTATACACAGACCACTTAACAATTAATTTATCTCAATGATTTCTTTCACTGGTGATGTGTTCTCCACTTTTCTTATTAATTAGCCTTTATGAGTATTTCTTTTACAGAAAGTTTGACTTTATTAATTGGTTTCAGCTTTGTTCAGAATCACAGTCCTATATTTCATCTACCATAATCTGTTTGCTATTAACAGTGCATTATACTTAGCAATGCAATATATTTCATATAACATAAAAATCAATAGGCCATGTCTGGGAATATAATACAGCACTGTAGAGTGACAACCAGTGAAATGTTGCAAAACCTCAGCTTTTATATAAGTGTCACTTAGAACTGTGACCCTGGCACAGATATAAGCATAAGGAAGTCACAAGTAAGAGAAAAAGCTGTAAGACCTGCACCTCTGAAGAATACAAACGAGATGTGGGGGAGGTGAGTACTACATGTCTTCTGGACCTAAACTGTCAGAAATGGCAACTACACTTTCTCCTCTGTCTTTATCACCTCAGTAAGGGGGGGGGGGGGTAGCTCATATACTTCTAATGAGAGTCTAAACAACTCACTGTTCAATGCCTTCTTATCCTAGACTTCAGCATCAGAATGTCAGAGGTCCATGCAGTTATTGTAGAATATTGGCCTACAATTTTGCAGTATTACAACAAGAGAAGAAAGAAAAGTCATGTTAAAGAAGGAGGACAGTGTAACAACTGCCTACGATGACTACCAATTTCTCTGACAAGCAGCTGCTTTCCACATATAGTCAGTGTGGCTCATTCTTTGACTCTTAAAGGGTACTGTAAATAAAGTCAGTATTGACATCCTCCCACGACCAGAGCCATGTCTCTGCATATTTCTTTGTGCTTGTATTTCTTTCTAACTTTTGAGTTTTCTTAGAAGAAAGCATAAATGTAGTGCTGCTAATTTGCTTCTTTTATCAAAGTTATTTGACATCAGCATTGTATTTACTATACCTGACCCAGTCATCATATGCACTTGAAAGACAGCACTGAATTACATTTTTCATAGAGATGCAAAATAAAGCAAGTAACTGAAAGCTCACTTGTATTTCTGGGGAGCAGTTATACAAATATAATGACAGACAACATAATCTTTGTTGACTCTTCTACAGAATGCTTACAGCTCAACTTGACTTTAGAAACTGCTTTAGGAACATAGGAGCATAGGATGAATAGTAGGCAAGGGATCAGAGGGATAATAACATGCCCAGCCACATAACACCTTTAAGTGGACATATTTAAAAGCTCTTGCCACCCTGTTAAAGTACTTGAGTGCTCCACTCCCAAACTGAGAAGAGCTGTATATGATAACCCTGGGGTTAATTTGTGTTACCCATCCAGTCATCAAAACTAGACTTAAATGCAGCTTAGGTAATACTTTGACCTGTTTTGGTAACTTATTTCATAGGCTAGGAATATGTTGAGCTAGGAGCCTTTCCCTCTAGCAAGTCTTGTTTACTTTTCAGTGTAAACTTGGGTCCTTAATGCAGGTCTTTGAAGGGCAACTACTTGGTGAAGGAATAGGAGACAATTAGGTTTTTCATGGCTCAAAAAAGCAAGATATGTTTTAATTTATTTCATTTTACTTTTTTTTGCCGGAGTAGTACACTCATCAGAAGTGACCATTTGGTGGTACTACCAAGGTATCCTGGAGCAACCAGTAGGCTACTGAGTGTAAGGAAAGTCATGCTAATTTGTCAGAACAGTTGAAGGATTAAAGGGCTTTAATTTTATTGATTAGAAGTCTTTGGCCTTTCCAGTTCATCAATATGCTTCTCTTGGCACATACCTAAGGTGCAAGGTATTTGATGATGGGTCTGATAAGTGAAGAGCACAGCAGTATCCTTAGACACTGAGGATATCCCCTTGGCAATTAATGATAGAAATCTGATGATCAAATGAGACAGAGTTGCCTAAGTAAGTACTCAGGTCTGTTATGACCATACCTGCTTTTACAGAAGTTCCCTGTATAATGTATGAGGTAGGAACATATTTTTGCCAGATACCACTATGCAGCACTTTTTTATATTTAGCTTGAGACCTTTTTTCACTATAGCAAGTGCATGCATATTCCATCACATGTTGGAGCTATTTAATGTCAGTAAATGAATGAATAATGTCCAACTTACAGTCATCAGCAAACTCGATCAACCAAACTTCAAGGGTATTGACTTGGATGACTGGAAAATAAATGTCACAGAGGAGAGGGCACAGCAATAAATTCTGTGCCTTCTTGTTACAGCTTTACATATAGAGAGGGAACCAGCAGTTTTCAAAGCTTGGGATTTGTTGTATAGCCAATTTGCAATCCACTGGACAAAGTGAGGAGTTTACATTAAGCATATCTAATTTTTCAGTAATAGTAACTTAGGGCATTGTGAAGATATGTGAAGGCTGCCAGCCTAGCTAGATAGAATTTTGTAGATAATTCTGTCATTTGTAAATATTAACATAAGTAGCAGGCTTGTTCTCTTAAATGTCAGAAAATTGCGTTAAAAGTTGAACGTCAAAAATGTAACAACAGTGCACTCTGCTGGAAGAAAGCTGATAAGTCATGACTAATCTCAGACTCGGAAATGTGATTTCTGGGCCAGCAGATTCATTCTATTGTTTTGAGACCAGAATTAATTGCTAGATTTTACGTATATAATGTCTTTAAATGATGTGGTTTCCTGACCAGATGCAAGATCAAAGCTATGTTAAATTCTAAGTTTCAGTTAGTCTGGGAACCAAAAAAAATGATGTAATCTAAGTCAGCAGTGATATATTATCAATTTAAAAGACTGTCTCAGAGACAGAATGAGCATTTTGGATTTTGTCTAAAGCTGACAACAGCTCACTAGTAAGTACTCTGCTTTTTCTCTATATGTAAGTTTATTTAGAACTGTGATTGCTCTTAGGAAAAGATAGAAGATAGTAACTTTAGTCTAGCTGTTTTCTATATTTATGTCAGAACTATTCTACAGTATTCTTTTAAGCATTTTCTTGTGAAGTCTGAACTCTTGACTAGCAATGTGTAGTAATAAGTATTGTCTTGGGTTTTTATTATTTATCATTAAATATTTTTAGACCTTTCAACTGTGGCTGTTTTGTGTAGAGATACTTTAAGCTCTAGAGTACATTGCATGTATATAGTGATACTGTCCAAGCCACTGCAATGGCTTTAGCCTAGGTCACACTTACTATTTGAGTAACAGTAATATTACACACTGAGATTGGTCACCCTTTGGGAAGGGCCTTATAGAAGCTGATATTAGTGGTTGGTGGCAGTGATTACTACCTTATAGCCTGGCAGAATGGGGACACAGCTGGAGAACCTGGCCAGCCTTCCCCAGGAGTGTCTGTGTGTTTGTATCTAAATCAAATCTTAAAGTGTGTGTGTGTGTGTGTGTGTGTGTCAGCTACTTGGGCAGGGACATGAAGCACTCTTTGGACAGAGAGGGTGCTGGAGGTTTTAGCTTGACCACTAGGCTGAGATCTGGACCCCATAGCTGTGCCAGTGGGGAGTCTTATTGGGGATCTGGAGAGAAAGGGAAAAACCACACCAGACTGACTGTGATCTCTGTGTGCTCTTAAGGGAAATTGTACTTTACTTTGTGTGTACTTGTTATCCTTCCCAATGTGGATGCCCCTCACTGGTGTTGGTAGTGAGGATTGAGGCTCTTTGATTACTGGGCCAGTGCACAGGCATCACATGCATAATGTCAAAAAGTGTGGCAGCTAAGCCAGTATTAGTTTACAATGAGTGACCACTGTCCAGAGTTTCCGCAACCTTTTTTAAAGAAGTTTACTGGCTTCTGGAGACAGGAATTGCCCTTCCAAAAACTGAATTGAAAGAAATCTAGACCAGTGAAGCTGTCTGTGTCTGCATTAATGAGTATTATACTATGATCCGTTCCATAATTGTGCATACAAGGCTGGCAGGGCTATTGGGCCTATGATAATCCAGATGTATAGAGGGACTTCTCTTATGAAGGGGAGTTGCAGTGACTGTTCTACAGATATTAGGCAGAAGCATTGTGGACAGGCCAAGGCTGAACAGTTTAATACTTGGCACTGATGAGAATGCAGCCTGCTATGGAGTCTGATCTAATGGACTTATTATTTTAAATCTTTAACAGGGAATTCTGATACTTGTTACTAAGTGATTTCAGGGGAACTACATTTTCAGCGATAGTGGGGCAACAGCGTAAGTAGGTGGGATAAAATTAGCACTAAATTTGTCTGCTAAAATATTGGCTGTATCTTTGGGATCAGAACATGAGCTATTATTCTGAATGACGTCAGTGCATTGTTGGACATTATTTCTTAATTTTCTGATATAAATGAAGACAGATTTATTTATTTTTTTATCTGTAATGACCTTAAGTTTATTCTCCACTTTATATTTTCCAAATAGTGTTCTTTAAGTTCCTTGTTGAAATGTTTTGTAGGCTTGAGGTATGGGGTGGGTATTTCTTATAACTTCTTGTTATTTTCCTTCTGTTATTATACAGTTTATTAATACATGAGCTCTACCAGAAAAGTTTATTCCAGAATTTTCTGTTATATTTCAGAAGGATTGGAAATGACTTTTTTATGCAGCTGCTAGGTGCATGTAAATGCTGGAGGTGAATATAACAGTTCTGTCGGGTCCATTTGTAGGGGATTGTTGGGAATTTTGCGTAGGTCTTCTACAACCAAAGTAGATTTATCCTATAGAATACATTGAAGGCAGTCTCATTTGGTGGTGGGGTGGCATTATTAAGTCTGATTAGAAAGGTGACTCATTTGTGATCAGATGTAACCTACATCTGGAGATGTGGAGTAGGTTACTGGCAGGAGACAGGTTTGTAAAGACATCCTCAAGGATATATGAGCCTCTAATACATACTTTTACAATTTACTACAGAGCACTAGTATTAACAAAGTATAGAAAATACAGAGAATATCCATTTTTAGATGTATAAATATGGGTCTACTTCATAACATTGAAATTTCATAATGCTGAATTTCATTACACTGAGACCAGAACATCAAAAATTCAAAACATTGAAAACCCAAAACATTGAAAACTCTGAACATTGAAAGTGTGCTTCTTAACATTGAAAACTATAATGCATATATAAATAACATCCTCTTCACCTATAACAATACCTAACTAACAAAGACACTGTCTACTACATTTCTCCTGCACCCCCCATTTTGGGGGCTTCACCTCCCACCCCACACACACACACACACACACACACAAGTAAATTAAATATACCAACTCCAAGATCACACTACAGTGGGAAAAAGTTAATTTCCTAATCTCAGTGTATGGTGATTGTGATACAGTGAGGTTAGGCTTGCCTCCCTGCAGAAATGCAATAGAAAATGTGTTTGTTAGTTAGGTGTTGTTGTAGATGTAGGGGATCTTATTTACTTGTGCAATGTAGTTTTCAATATTACGAAGCACTCTTTCAATGTTCTGAGTTTTCAGTGTTTTGGGTTTTCAATGTTTTGAATTTTCGATGTTCTGGTCTAAATGTTATGAAATTCAACGTTATGAAATTTCAATGTTATGAAGTAGACCCATAAATTTACCCATCAGTGCTTGGGTAACTGAAGTCCCCTAGCAAGAATGTACTTAGGTTGATATTTAACCCTTCAATTGTGTTAAGGTCACGTCCATGATTTTGGGGGGACATTGATCTGGATCTGCAGCAAGCAGTAATGCAATAGGTGGATTTTTTAAGGGAAATATGGATCTCTGAAAGCTCCAGGTTAGGATCATGGATTATGTGATTTGAGGTGATAGAATTTTATAGTAGAAAGGACCAGCAA
This sequence comes from Protopterus annectens, assembly GCF_019279795.1. NCBI lineage: Eukaryota > Metazoa > Chordata > Ceratodontiformes > Protopteridae > Protopterus > Protopterus annectens. The sequence goes on along the minus strand of NC_056728.1, from coordinate 1,435,931,706 downwards.
TAAGGTAAACCTTCACTGAGACGACTGTGATTTTATACTGATTGTATTTAAATAAGGCTGAAAAATCGCTGGGGGGAATTCAATAAAGCCTTCACAGAGTGATTTTCCATGTAGGCATTGTGGCATGGAGCTTACATGGAAGTAAGCAGTCATGCAATCCAGTAAAGAGAGCAGAAGGGCATGCATGAGCATGTGAACATAGAAGTGTCCATGGCATGCAAATCAGCTCATAAGCAGTTGGCCACATGGACTCTCAGCAGTTGGTGTTGCTGACATATGTCCACATGTCCGATGCCCAACTCCTACCAGATATTCCAGCACAGACAACGTGCAGTCAAGGAATGACAATCTCTCACCCCCACTGTCTGTCCACTACATCAGTGAAATGATACAGGGCATCACCAATGTGGTGGAGGGAGTCACGGATGTCAGACTGTGCTGCATCCATAATTGCATTTGGAACATGTCTGTGCCTCCATGATGGACCAAAACATGCATTGAGTGACCCATGATGTGACACCTGTGACAGATGATGGATGGGCAGCAGTCCTTCTTCGAGCACCTCTGTCATTCTGCCTGTGTGGGACGTCACCAGCTCTCTGGTTATGACCAGTGTGTACACTCACTGATGCCATAGTTGCCACACTGTCCTGTTCGATGTCACCACACTCTGACTGTCCAATATCTGTGGTCTCAGGGGATTGGGTATGTGTTTGGGGACAATGGGGGAGGAAGTGGGATGTCAACACATAGGACAGATTCAGCCCCCAACAGCCCCACCTGAGTCTCCGTATAGCCACCATCATCATCAGAGTCCAATGAGAAACTGACATCAGGTTGTGAGGGGGACACTCTCCAACCCCCACACTCTACTTTGAGGTTGAAGACAACATACGTACATTACTATCTGCACTATTATGTATGGTAATACACACACACACTCACATACAAACACACATACAGGTGAGGTGCCACAAGTGCATTACACATACCACATCTTATTTCTGATCCCATGCACAACACACAAACAGACTACATACACAGACAAGAAAGACTCTTTATAACAGACAGTACAGCTATAAACAAAAAATCACTGTGAAGAGGACAAACTGCACCGGACAGCCGAGATATTCTGTAGAGTTTATTCTAAAGTTAAACGTTTGAACAATCACCACGTTTTTCGTCATAGACTGTAAGACTTCATCAGACACTAACTAATTACAATTAACACATATATATATATATGCTGACAAATCTTTCAAACTGGCCAATAAAAAGCTATACAAAGCAATACTCATAAATATTAATGAAATTCATTAATAACTAAAAGCATAAAAATCTAAATAACCTGTCAATAAATTCATGTACATCAATAAAACATATATTTTAATATATATTCAAGTGTATGAATGCATTATAAACATTTAATAAAAAACATTTTATTATTTTTGATTGTATATAAAGCTTTTTGTCATGTATTATGAATGACCTTTCATTAGTGCAACGATATGGACTCTAATCTCTCTAATCACTCTACAATAAACTCTACGGAATATCTCAGCTGTCCGGTGCGGTTTGTCCTCTTCACAGTGATTTTTTGGTCTATTTTGCACTGTGCCTCGTTGTTTGTGTTTATTAGACAGTACAGCTATGTCAGGTTAATGTTGCCAGTACTATACACCTGTGAGATAAGGAATATGTCAGTGTTTCTGATAGACCTACACCTAAAACACAGTGCACCTGTCTTCAGCATACTATGCCAGTTATAGTATCACAGCCTCATGTATGTATCATATCCATATTGTGTGTAAACAGGCATCTGTGAGTGATCACCTCCTGTATAGCAGATTGGAGAGACCTTCACAACAATAAGTGCAAATGTGTTACTGCTCCTGCAAATACACAATTGGGATTACCCATTCGATGCAGTTCAGTTAACCCCTCCGAAATGTGACATACAAGTATTGTACTCTGGCTAAGCATAACAGTTGTGCCTAGGGCAAATGGCAGCCCTTAACATTCTTAAGATATATATGATACATAAGACAACAGTATCACACTTACCAGGTACAGAACCTTGGACTCCAGTCACACATGACATACCTATAGAAATGTGAGGGAGAGGTATTGTCAGCAATACCAAATGTGGCATTGTTACAGGGTGATATGTATGTATACCAAATGTACAGTAGCTAATGTGATACTGGCTACATTGCTGATATTCTGAGTATGCGTGCACAACTGTGCATTAAAACCAACCACATACCCACCGCCAATGCAGACAGACCTGACACCCGTGTACTGGTATGCTGTGGCACCCACCTCCATGATGTTTGGGATGGTGGATGGTTGGGAGCCAGTGGTTGATCCCAGGTTTGCCAGGAATTCCTCTGTTGCTGAGTGTGGTTGTTCTGCTGCAGGTCCTCCACCAGAGGCAGCATGGTCCCTGGCCACAGCGGCAGCCCTTTGCCATGCAACATTGACTATATTTGTTGCCCGGTGTCGGACCTGCTTGTAGGTTCTGTTCTGTAACCATTGTTCACGATGCTGGCGACTCCTGAACAACAGAATGTTATGATGCACTCTGAGACCATCCAGGATAACATTGTTTTCAGCATCTTAAAATGGTGGGTGCTTCCTTTGATACATCCTTCCTGAAAGGCAACAAGAGGGGAACACATCATAGGACCAGATACGTGGATATCCATTATGTACAGACCCTGCACAACCAAAATGGCCTGCACTATCCACTGCTACCTCTCATGCCATACCTCGCAGTCTATCAATACACTATGTATGTGGCTATCACCAACATAGTAGCAATACCGGTATGTCCCTGTGTGCCATGACACAGTGTGCTGTATGTCTCCACACCCATCAATGTCATCTACTATGATGTGTCCTCTATGGGAAACGTCCCATTACTATGTCATACAGCCACTGTCAGATAAATAGATGTGTGTTATTACAAATATATGGAGACAGTCCAGCAACACCAGTGTGCCACACTGACAAACAACAATGCAAACTTGCTGTAGCATATCTTCCCTGTAGGCATTATACCTGTCCAGTACACATATGTTTGCAGAATGTGTACATGTGTCTGATATATGTGGTCCTGTTGGCACAAACATGTGGATGTCTGGCAAACAGTTGGCCAATAATTGATGGTTGTTGTTAGAATATAGAAAATCTGTCTATCACATGCCAAAACCCTCAGAAAAAGTTTATGTTACAGTAATATCTGTTACTATATTCATACTCTTACTTTGTATGACCAATATGTACACTCTGTCACTGAGGTTGGGCCTGTGTCTCCCCAATAATAATGGCTATGACCTGAATTTCTGCTGTAGGGGGTTGCCAGGTATGTTAGCCATTAGCTGTCAAGTGGTGAGATACAAATGTCGACAAAGCAGTGACCTAGAGAGAGTACATCAGGGACAGTCGGGGACACCTTTACAATGTTTGAACTATTCTTGTGTGACATCACAGACTTTGAGAAGCTAAATGACAGTACATCATGTGATATGACAGCTGTGTCCACCTTTACTTACTGACAATATCTCTAACTCACAATCCAGTAGCTTTTGTACAGGAGCTGACCATTGTAGAAGAGAGTGAGAGGGCCAGAGTTGTGATACCATTCGCAGCAAGCACAGTCGAGAGGCAGGCCTGTAGCTTTTGGACAGCACACTATCACCAACATTTCATTCCCAGAGATGTACTAGAGGCCTACTGTTGTAATCCATATTCCCCATAACTGCATCCTCCCATCTGCATCCCATTATATGGGGACTTGTATGACATACCTGGTAGAGTGACTTAATCCTTATGTGAACAAATCCTCAAGAAAAAAGCTTGCTAAATCATACTCTGTCTTGGTAAAGCAACTTACAGACCTGTTTCCCATGAGCAGTTGCTTTACTTTTATAGGTCATGCTCATTAACAGATAATTGCCTGTGCACCAATCCATGCCTTACACTTGCTAATTACATCCAACACAGCTAGGTTGCACTTTCATTAGCCAATGACATGGCACCACAGTGCAATATTTAAGGCCTTCATGTAGGCCTTGGCCCCTTTCTTAGTCTGTAGAGATAGACATTAGTGAGGTGTAGAGACTACAGCATCGAAGAGGATAGGTACAAATACTGTCCAGTTTTGAGATTTATGAGGTATTTCCACAGTTTTGCATGCTATGTTTGGCCAGTGTCAAATGACATTGTGATAGTCTGGCAGTTCAGTGTTAAACATTGTGGGTTGAAGTCAGTAAGGGGAAAGGGCCATGTGATTGTCAGACGTCATACCCATCATAATATGCATGCTGCTGCAGCAGCTGCTAATTTATCAGCTCTGTATGTTTGTAGAGGCAGACTGTGACACATGTCCCTGTCGCTTGGCCTTTGCCCCCCCACCCCTTTATGTATGGGTGTTGTCTGAATCCCTTGTTCTAGGGGGTTGTGAGTTATGGTAGGTCTGTAGCAGGTAGTTTAACATACAGCTGCATATGTTACCTAGGCCACACAAGTGGCACTGTAAACACTTTGGAGGACAGCAAACTGTATGTGTCACTGAGGGAACAGTGTCACCTCTGTTGTTACAGCAGAACCCGGGTGAGGGTACCCATAACAGTCCAGTCAAGGCATGTGCTTAAGGTACATCTGTTATGTAATAGTGCCAATCAGAGAGTAGTAAGTGACATATAGGTAGGCTACACGAATATGTGCAGTGTGTCCCTACCTACAGGCCTTTGACTTGCAAACATGGGTAGCAGTTAATTCAGTAGCAGCAACCCGTTTGGTTAAAATTGCATGACTCAGTCATTATTTGCTGTATTCACAAAAATGTAATTGAAGTCAAGACACTGTATTTGAACCCATGACTGTGAGTGGCAAAATGCACTGCATGAATGGCATTTAACAGACTGAGCTACTGAGTAAGTGCTGCAGCAGGTGCATTTGCAAGATACACGTGCATGCATACAGTCTGTGACACAGGATTTGCATTACCATGTGCTTTCTGAAAGGTATGAAGTGTGACATTCAAATGTCTGTCATGATTTTCTAGCCTCAGTCTGTAATGGGGGGGGGGGTGCGACACAGGCAGTCCAAATACTTGGAGGAGATTCTCAAGGTGATGATCAAATGTTGAGTGAATTCAACAACATACATAATATATCTTCTATGGAGCTTTCTCAGGCCCAGATTTCTGTACTCAATAAAGGTCTAAGTTATGTTCCTGGATTTTTTGTGACTGAGGATTAATTTGCATCAGATTGATTAATCTTAAATTACACTTTGATTTCAATATTGGTGGTACAGAGGTTAGATCCTTTAAATTTCAACAATCCAGATTTATGCCTCCGATGTCTATTCAGGTGTCTCTATTCCAATCTTCCGTCCTCAAAGATCTACATTATAATTTTCATGGGTATGATATTTCTCATCATAATCTCTCAAAGCTTGAACAAACAGCTTTGGAGGATTTGAAAAATAATAGATCTGGTCATATTATCAGCTAATAAAGGGGGAGCGGTAGTAGTTATGAATTGAGATAGATATTATCAGGAAGCGCAGAAACAGCTTGGGGATGCCAGGCATTACATGCCCATGCCCCTTGATCCAACCAATAAATTTAAAGTTGAAATTGATAGGTTTTTATTTCAGGCACAACAGGAGGGTATTATTACACAGTTGGATGTATATCATCTCACGGTCAAGGATCCAAATCACAATATAACTATTTCTTATCAAAGATACATAAGGATCCTTGTTGTCTGCCAGGGAGACCAGTTGTTTCAGGGAGGGGGAGTTTAACTGAGCCCTTGTCTGAATTTCTCACTCTTTATCTCAAACCTCTCCTGGGTCATATTAGATCACATATCCGGGATACCACACAATTTCTAGGTATCGTCTCCAATACTCAGTTGGAACCCGGTTGGCTCCTCTGCACATTAGATGTGACTGCCCTATATACCAATATTCCACAATGGGCGGGGCTATTGGCCCTACAATATTGGTTGGATCAAAGTGCTTTATATCCACCAGGCTTTAACACTCTCTTGGTATGTATGACTGAACATGTCCTCACAAAAAAATGTGCTTTATTTTCATGGACAATGTTATTGGCAGTCACAGGGCATGGCAATGGGGTAATCTTTTGCCCTGATATATGCAGATTTGTTTATGGCCCACCTGGACACCAAACTGATCTATAATCCCAATCATAACATCTATTTGGGGGAAATAGATATTTGGAGACGATACCTAGATGATTGTTGGTTGGTATGGAAGGCGGATGTGGCATACCTTTTGAAGTTTGTGGAATATCTTAATCAAAATAAATGGGGAATTGAATTCAAGGTAAATTTTGACTTGAAGCAACTCACCTTTCTGGATGTGACCATCACCAGAAATGAAGATAATACTTTGAGTACACAAATGTACAAGAAATATCCCCAGTATAATTCTTTACTCCATGCTAGTAGCATCCATATGCCCCACGTGATGCGTAACATCCCCAAATCTCAATTTTTGAGAATAAAGCATATTTGTTCTGATAATAATACCTTCGATAAATATAACTTTGATTTAGCCAATCAATTTCGCAATGGGGTATAAAGTGGGCAATATTGCCATGGCTATCAACTTGGCATCTACACAAGGTAGGGAAGATCTCCTACAATATAAAAATAAGGATAAGACATCGGAGGATCAAGATGTTTTGAGAATGTTTACCACATATGGATGCAATACTAAATCTTTCATGAATATTATCCAGAAACATTGGAACATTTTGTTGTCAGACCCAAAATCAGCATCTAAGGTAAGTCAGAGATGCTTCTTTTCCTTCAGACAGGGAAAAAAATTAGGCTCACTTTTGAGCCATTATAAACATACTTCCCAGGTCCCAGCTGGATGTACACAACACACATTAACGGGTGGTAAATTATGTGGTACTTATCCATGTGGTCATTGCACACACTGTGCTAGAGTTTTCAAAATCAAGGAATTTACCAGTCCCAATACCAATAGAGTTTTTGACATAAGGTTTCTGGCCAATTGTGGTTTGGATTGGGTTGTGTATCTGGCCTCTTGTCCTTGTGCAGCCTTTTATGTGGGTCAGCCGCCTAGACCATTACACATTAGGATTTCGGAACATATGAGTGACATAAAGAATCACAAACGTTCTAGTGCACTTTACAAACATACACTTAGCAACCCTCTGCCTCTTTTTATTTTACAGTCATTGACAAAGTTACAGGGGATAGGTCCCTCAAAAGTGGTTGGCACACAATTTTAAGTAATAAAAAAAGAAAATGGATAATCAAATCAGGTGGTCTTTTTAGCCCTGGTTTGAATGAACATCTTTAAATACATTCTTAATAGGAATTGGTATGCCTTTAATATGCTATATATACTGCTGCTCTGATGTGATCTCTTTTTTCATTTTGGTTTATGCACTGAAGATGGCTAACACAGCCAAAACTGGTTTGCTTGTTTTTTATAGAGCACTTTTGTGCTTTACTTGGGGTGTTTGACACTCCTAGTTGCTTGGATATGTTTATTTAATAAATGTATATATTTTTTGGCAACTTCCATTGGTGCTGGCCCTATTTCTTACATTTGCCAGTACTTTACCAGAAAGATATATTTTTGTGAAAACCATGCCAAAACTAGGGGTAAAACTGGACATTCTTCAACAGTCTGTACAGTTAGTTGACAGATGTACCTGCTATCCCAGGCCTCATGTACATCCATTATTATTTATTTGGCTGTGTACTGGTGTAGTGTCTGCATAACAGTTCCAAGTACACTGCCAGTTCCCCCATTATATATACTTGCAGTGTGTCAGTGGCAATCAGTATATGTTGCTGGAAACACCTGCTTTTAATTCAGAGCTGAGTGGGCTAGTGGGCTAATGTACTGTGCTGCAGTTGACAGGGGCCTGGGTTTAAGATGTGGCAGAGGAGATTATTTTGCAGATATGCCTAACACTGTGAGAAACACATAAGATGATTAAGGCACTTTTAAACAGCTTTAAGCAGGTTTATGAGGCATGCCATGAAATAAAAGAAAAAGAGAGTGATAGGAAAGTAGTGAAATGGGGGCAAGCAGGGGAAAAACATACTGAAAGGCAAGTAGGGTTGTGCAGGAAGGGTGTAGGAAAAGACCATAGATATCCATTTCTTGTACAGCAACAGCTGTGCAGCTTTCACAGAATTTGGAATTTGGAGTTTCACACCCCAGAGAGAGGGGTGAGGCAACATAAATATGTTCATTAATCAATGTAAAAATTAGTTGTGTCCAACGGATATGTGTGTGAAATTGAGAGCTATGTATGGGGCTTTATTTTTTTGTTTTGTGGGACAGGTGCCCTTTTTTTAAGGAGAGAGTGGAATGCTGGGGAAGGGCTATAGGTACATGTGGGGAGGTAAGTTGGGTAGGAGAGGATGCATTGGCAGACAGATAAAACAGCATACAGGGGTTGTGTGTGACACATGAGGGGGGTAAACAACTTGGATAGGGGGAGTGTTGTGGAATCAGAGGTGTATATGCCTCCAGGCAGCAGCAGTGTGACTGAGATCCCACCCATGAGCAGTCAACACTGCTACTTCACTGCTCTGAAGGTGGCTGTGCTGGAGCTTAGGTCCCAGGGCCCTCAGGCCCAACCAGGTTGTCCAGTCTGCCCTCAATCTGGTGCAGGCATTGTTCAGAACTCCTGTGCACAATGGCTGGTAGTTGATCCTGGGTGACAACCCAACCTCCCCCTCAGCTTCTGGGGGAGGACGAGCCCCATCCCCTAAGGTGGTTCCACCTGATGGTGGTGCCAAGACAGTGAAGGGAGTACCACCGGCTTGGGTCCAAGACAAGCTGGTACCTGGTGCCATGGCCAGCTGAGGTAGGGGAAGGTAGGCAGATCACCAGGAACCGGCCTACCCAGATGTGCTGTGGGTATGGAGGTAGAGCAATAAACATAGGTAAGTTATGAATAAAACCATTGTTAGTAATAACAGCTTGCCAGAACATTGTACATAACCCTAGTGCAGTTAGATGTATATTACGTGAAATACAGCAGTAAATAACAGAACAGTCAGTATATTAACAGCATGCCAGTAACAGTTATGGCATAAGGCCAACAGACTAGGTAATTCAACAAGATATGTTAATATGCAACCATAGTAATGCATAACATTAATAAAACACATGCCCAAAATACAGTGTTTGGAACAGCATATGTTAATAGTAAACCATAACCAATATTTAACAATAATAGATATGTGAAGATAAGAGGTGGGAAGAGAGAGAAGTACAATCCATTAATAACATCATGAGCTATATCATTGACAACAGTAATGCTAGCTACTCTATAGGTCTGTCCTTTTTTTATGTGTAAATGTGCCTATAGCTGCAGCACATACACACCTCACAAGCTATCCACATGGGACACTTTGGGCCAAGCAGTAACACCTGCAGGTACACATCTACAAAGTACGCTTGCACATCAAGTGGACCTGTATAACTACCAAGGAGTACTGCGGGGCTAATGTACTATTAATTTGATACTGACATATGAATCATGTTGATGATACATCTGTGCCAGAAGGATTACACAACAGCAATTACATTCAGTGACAGCATGGCACTTGAGAGACATGCATGTGCACAGTATGGAGAGTACACAACTATCAAGCCATGCTTGGCAGGCATGGGGGTTCATACCTAATGGCACTGACTGCAAGGGACATATGCATTACATGCAGTAATTGACTGTACCAGCCTTTATAAGACACTCCAGGAATACAACCATACCTTGATTATACATTTTATTTCTTTTATGTTATTATAGTTTGTTATTATTGAACCTGTTTCCTTTATTGTTTGGATAAGTAACAGCCGTGAGAATGATTTTAACAGTGTGTGACATCTGAACAAACAATTATTTACACATGCTATGAGCTATCTCACCCTTTTACCTGTGTCCCTGTGGAGAGAATGATATATATGTTATTACACATTTAATTTCTTTTATTGTATTATAGCTTGTTATTATTGAACCTATTTCCTTTATTTTGTGGATAAATAGCACATTCGTGAGAAGGATTTCAACAGTCTGTGACAGCTGAACACATAAGTATTTACACATACTATGGGCTAACTCACCCATTTACCAGTAGTCCCTGTGGAGAGAATATCTGTCATCATAAAATGTGCAATTCAGTAACAGGTATTAGTACATGGAACTGGTTTCAAACCCTGGTCTGTGTCTAGCAAGATGCACTTTGTACACAGCATTTAACAAACTAAGCTACTGAGTCACTGCTGACATTTGACTGACTGATTTTGCCCTAGAGCTAACCTGAAAACAAACTATGTCCTGCTACTAATACTACAGTGTTATAATACAGTGCAGTGACAGTTGGACATAGCTATATGAAATGTAATCATGGCAGAGAGACTAGGTAACCTAGACATTACTAAATAAACTGCAGGTGTACACAATATATTGTTAATGAGTTGAAATATCAGCTCTCATTCCACAAGTATTGCACAACAGTTCATTACAGATGCCTTCATGCATGTAGTGGTATACGTTCAAGTTTTTATTGACCAACAGTTAATGTAATGCAGGTGTTGCAATACAGCTGTAATTCCACAGTTATTGTGATAGAAACTTTATTTCATTTACTTAATCAAGGTTAATGCTTTACTCTTTTCTGCTTATTGCAGTTCATTTGGCAGTAGTCAGTTACTGCCGTCCAGGTATATGACCACATTCAATACAATACAGTCAGAACTGTTTATATACCTAATGGCAGTTAATGCTTTACTCTTGTTTGGTTATATTACTATAGATTGGAAGATACATGCATACTCACCACACTCACAGCATAACCTGGCCAGGCACCCTTCATGGAGAGCTCTCAGTTCTGAAGCTGTTGGAAGAGAAGCACACCATTATGCATACCGATTTAGCAGACATTCAAGGTTAAATATTGGTGAAACACAGGTAAACATACTTACACACATGTGGAACACTGCCTGCCCGGATTTCTTGGACCCAGGCATCCAAGAGAACCCCCTTCCTTCTTTTCAGGTCATAGTGGTGGTAACAACACTGCTCACCTGTGCAGGGATACCAGGTGCACTGGCGAGGTCCCTTGCCAGCTGGTCCCAGGCCTCTGCTTTGTACTCTGAGCCCGGGTAACCACCTTGCATGAGCCAGTCTTTATGGTTTTTGACTAGAAGTCGACCATGATCCTGGACTCCTCAATGGTCCACCGCTGTGCTTGAAACCGTGTACCCTCTCCAACACCTGCCATAGTATCCTCACAGGTTGAACTTCCAATAGATTCTGCAGTATTCCCTCCTATTATGCTTAATATACCCTGTTTTCCCACACTTTAATGTCACTGGGCAATTTTTAAAAATGCGGACCATCGCTTAACACCACACAAACTAGCTAAGCGGACCTGTGCAGTGCCAGGCAGTGCTAAAATGTATCTTGTTTAAGCAGTGCTTGGCATGGCTTAACAGGGCTTAGCAGACATTAGGTGAGCGCAACGCATCAGGATGTAAAAATAATTGGCATAATTTGTATTTGAAAAATAAATGGTTCATAACCCTTCTGTGTACTCAAACCCTGTATCTATTGCACATAAGGCTATCACTCTAACCATTTGATTACGTAGATGTGTAGAATGCTGCTATACTTTTTCATATATCTGTCACCTATGTTTAAGCACTGCTGAGCACCGAGCCAAGTCACACAAATCTGCTCAACTATGCTTAAACTTGACCTTTGCATTCATAATTAAATGTATCTGGTTTCTATTCTTAAATGTCTGGCAGGTGCCAATTGCTGCACGCCGCACCGTGCCGCGCAAACATAAAACATAAATAAACAAATAAATAAATTTAATACATATGCATAGATTGATATACTGCACTTTCACAGTGCAGGGGGTGTGCTACTCATCTCCAGACACAGTAGCACACTCCCTACACTGATTCAATAACTGTGTTACACGGCTCTCCCTCAGTAACACACCTTCATTAATATGCATGGCATGCTACCACGTACATGGTCATGGTACCTTCCGTGTAGGCTGTACACTATGCCTACATGGATTTTATTAAATCTATGCGTCTTTCTTTACACACTGAAGAAGGATGCAAGTCTGAAATCTTTGTGATCTTAGGTTCATAGGTTCATAGGTTCATACTAGGCTATCTGCCCTAGGGCATTTATAAGCCTAGCCAGAATGTGTTTGGCTTTCGCCACCCATTTTAAATTTATTTTGCTATGCCCTTTTTCGAGGTTAGTATACTATGCCTCTATCTAACAGTGACACAGAAGTGATACCCGGGGTAAACCAACGATCTCCCATCCACTCATCAAGATTCCTCTTGAAGAGAGTCAGTGAGGGACTCTGCCTAACCTGGACTGGGATTTTATTCCAGAGTGAAGGGAGCCTCTGGGTTATGAATCTGTCCCTCCAGCATGTCCTATTTATTTCAGTGCTGAGGTTCAAGTCTCTCGAGCGTAGCTCGATGGGATTTGGATTTTCTGAGGTGCAGCATGTCCATTAATTCTGGGTTGGACATGGCTTTATACGTCAGGCACAGATCTCCTCTGAACAGGCGGTATGCCACTGAGTAGAGCTGGAGTTTCTTTAACCGGGCAGCATATGGCATCTGTTTGAGCACTTTGATCCTCTTGGTGAGGTACTTTTGGGGTCTTTCCAGTTGCTGCAGGTGTCTGGTAAGGTACATCCCAAAGGGGCATTGTACTCAATTATGGGCCTGATGAGGGATGAGTAAAGAGGCACGATGACCTCCCCTGATCTAGATGTGAATCCCTTCATGATTAGGTGGGCTATATAAAATGTTTTTCTAACCACTTTGGCCACGTGGTTGTCAAATGAGAGATTGCTATCAACTTGGGTCCCCAGGTCCCTAATTACTTCTTCTGTACTTAATGGATTTCCACCTATGTGGTAATTTGTGGGCACTTTGTTTTTGCCAAAGGGCATGACTATACACTTTTTGGCATTTAGCTTGAGGCCATGGCTCTGGCACCAGTTGTCTGTTTCTATGAGGCCCTTTTAAAGGATGCTTGTGTCGGCTGGAGAGTCGATTATGGCACCCAGTTTGCAGTCATCTGCGAACTTGGTCAGCCACAGTCCTTCCGTGTTGGCCTGTACCTCCGAGAAATATATACCGAACAAGAGAGGTCCCAGGACTGAGCCTTGTGGGACACCACTTGTAACTGGTTTGGAGTCTGACATGACTCCAGCAATTCTAACCATGTGGGTTCTGTCCTTGAGCCAGTTTGCAATCCATCTAGTGACATAGGGGTTTATATTTAAGCTGGTGAGCTTATCTATAATGCCCGAGTGGGGTATTGTATCGAAGGCTTTTGCGAGGTCCAGGTAGGCTGTGTGGACCACTTTCCCCTCATCAATGGCCTTGGTGACCGTTTCAAAGAAATCAACCAGGTTTAAGAGGCAGGATCTGCCCTTAACAAAGCCGAACTGGGTAGGATCCAGTGTTTGTAGGTCCCCAATATCTTTATTTATGAGGTCCATGATGATCCTTTCCATAGCTTTGCAGACCAAGCTAGTCAGGCTTATGGGGCGATAGTTTCCAGGATCCGTTAAGGCACCACCTTTATGGAGAGGGACCACTGTTGCTGTACGCCACTCTTTGGGCACATATCCTGTAGTAAGGCTGAGATTGAACAGTAGTTTTATGTTTGGGTTTAGCTCTTCTTTGAGTTCATATAGGACGCAGCCCAGGACACCATCTGGTCCCATTGATGCTGTGTTTTTTGCTTTGGAGAGGTCGGCTCTTACCTGAGCATCTGAGATGTCAGGGGGGCAGCACTCTGCTGGGATAGATATTTGCCCTTTTGGTGGGGAGGGAGAAGTTTGCGCTGAACCTGTCAGCTAGGATGTTGGCAATGTCTGTGGGTTCGGTGTATTTTTTGTCATTTTGGACTAATTCTGAGCATATCTGGGAATTACCACCCAGGTTCCTAACATAACTAAAGAAAGCCTTGTGATTATCCTTAGTGTCCTGTGCAATTTTTCTCTCGAAGCTGGCCTTAGACAATTTTATGTGTGCCCGTAGTTTTTTGCTAATACTGATCAGTGATGCCTTCCCTTTTTGGGATTTTGCTTTATCATTTAGTAGCTTCCTCCTTCTATTGTATAGTTTATTTATGGCTGGGGTCCACCAGACAGGACGTCTGCCTTTGGAGGATTGGGTCTTGGTTTTATTTGGGATCGCATGATCCATGCATTCCTGAAGGTGTTCATAGAATGCGTTTATAAAGGATTCTGCGGTCTGGGCTGTATTTTCCACAGGCCCGGGGGCTTTGAAGGATTCCACCTCAGTTTTGAGGAGTGTAAAATTTGCTTTAGAGAAGTTTTTCACTGTTGTTTTCTGGGCAGGGGGTAGGGTTGGGATGTGAATATCCAGTGAGATTAGTTTATGGTCTGATCTTACCAGTGAGGGATACACTTCTGGTCTGGAGCATAGAGTCCCCATGTTGGTGATGATCAGGTCCAGTATGTTTTCCCCTCTTGTGGGAGTGGTAACAAGTTGTTCCATAGCATTTGAGTTTATAAATTCTAGTAACCTTTGGGCTAGGGTGTTGGAGCTAGAGTAATGCTCCCAGTCTATGTTTGGGTAGTTGAAGTCGCACAATATAATGGTGTTTGGAGAGACCTTCATATTTTCCAGTGTTCTCAGGAAGGCCGAGTGGGGTTCCTGGTTTTGGGAGGGTGGTCTGTAGCAGGCTATAAACTGGAAGGCAGTTTTACCCACTGTTAGTTGCACATGGATAGTCTCTGATGCTTCGTGCTTTGCCACCAACCTGGAGGTGTGGGTATCTTTGATGAATATCGATACTCCCCCTCCTTTTGTGGTTCGGTCCAAGTTTTGGGGCCAAAAAGCATGGTATGAGGTATAACCTGGTAGTGCTGGGGTGCTCTCGGGAGCCCTGAACCAGGTTATTGTTACTGCACAGATATCGATGTTCTCCATGCTAAGGAGAGTTTCAAGTGCGTGCATCTTGAGGTTTAGACTTCTGGCGTTGAGTAGCATTACTCTTAGTTTCTTATCCCTTGTGATACCTATGGAGGTGGGTTTGTCTTTTGAGCCTTGCCTAAAAAAGGCACTATGGGGGTAGCAAGAGCCTTTGCCAATATCTGAAAGCCCAGGGGTGACAGGTGCAAGTCGTCCCTAGTGAAGCATCGTGGCTTGTCGAGCATATCATCCCAAGCTGACAGGCATTGGATCCCCTTTGAATGACACCAGTACTTAAGCCAATTGTTGAAATTGATCATCTTGTCTTCATATTGTGGCATCATTCTTGGTGAGGGTAAGATGCTACTCAAGGTCAGGGTCATACCGGCCTGGGCTACATGCTCAGAGAGCTCCTTTATGTCTCTTTTCATGTAGTCCAGGGAGGTACGTCTCAGGTCATTCACACCAGCATGGACAATGACTGAGTCATATTTGTACTTGCCTTGGAGTGACCTGAGTGCTTGTGTTATGTGGCGGATGCTAGCACCCGACAGGCTGCTCACCGTGACCCTCTCCTTGTTCAGCCTGGTGAGCGGGACGTCAGTGTGCCTGACGATAGAGTCACCTATCACAAGTGTATCAGGTGTGTTGTTTAGTCTTATGGGCTGTGACTGTTTGGCACACTGGCTTTGTGAGATATGTGTTGCACGTGTTTTGTTTTGGGGTAGCGGCTGCTTGAGTGTCTGCTTTGGAGGTCTCTGCTGCTTCGGCAGATCTTTATTTAGAGCCTCTGAGTATGTTTTTGTGTGATTATGTGTTTGGTTTGCTGTTGTGGTAGGTCTATGTGAGACTGGAATTGTAGTGAGTATGGTTTCCTTCTCCTCCTGACTGGTTATGCCAGTACTGAGTTGAGAGAGCTTAGCCTCCAGTTTGGCTATATGGTTGCATCTCTCACATGTGTTGGAATTTGTTGGGTTGAGGAGAGGGTTGTCTGTGTACATGAGGCAGTTGTAACATTGCCTCAAGATTCCCAGATTCACCAGCTGGACCGGAGAGGAGATTGACAACTGACCTTTGGACATGCTAGAATAATATTGGGAATTCCTTAATAATTGAAAACCAGGGCCAGTGGGGAGTGAGGGTGTAATGCTTTTAATTTTTAGTGCTGACTTATATAATTGCTTTAGTGAGCAAGTGCCAGGTAACTTAAGTGCAATGTGTTACAGGTAACTTAAATGCAAAAACGACAAACAGTAACTTTCTTTCAAGTGAAACAAGGAAATAAGTACAGTAAGCAATGCAGATATCACTAGTGAGCCACAGAAGCGCTGAGAAGCACAGATTAGGTGGAATTAGCATTTCAAGGAAATAACAAGCAAACAAACAACAAGCATATAAACAAAGCTATATTCAGCAGGCCTGGATCTAGTCTATGCTACAGCAAACAAGGTGTACCAATTTCAGTAAGATACAGTTCAAATATTCAGGCACTATAAACCTTTAACCAGAAATTCCCAGCTCAGAAGGGCAGAGTCCAGCCTCTTCTCCCACAAGAGTGCAGACCACAAACCTTCTTAATGTAAAATAACTGGCCTGAAGCCCAAGTGCCTAAACCAGAACTAATACACTTTAAGAATAACAGACACTGGGCTCTCAATCAGCAGTACCCAACTTAGAAGGATGAAAGCTACCTGTCCTGCCACCACAGTGCATGCCACAAACCTTCCTAATGTAAAACAACTGGTCTGAAGCCCAAGTGCTTAATCCAAAAGACTTAGAATGACAGCTAAACTTTAATCAAGTTACTACCAAGCAGTAATAAATACAATTGAATACTTTAGAGAATGCCTGGATTAGTGCTCAAGTTACACAAACAAAGCTAGATCCAGCAGGCCCGAATCCAGTCAATGCCACAGCAAACAAGGCGCACCAACTTCAGTAAGAAGCAGTTCAGATATGCAAGCACTATAAGCCTTCAATCAGAAATTCCCAACTCAGAAGGGCAGAGTCCAGCCTCTCCTCCCACAAGAGTGCAGACCACGAACCCTCTTAATGTAAAATAACTGGCCTGAAAGCCTAAGTGCTTAAACCAGAATTAATACACTTTTAGAATAACAGACACTGAGCCCTCAATCAGCAGTTCCCAACCTAGAAGGATGTAAGCTACCTGTTCTGCCACTACAGTGCAGACCACAAACCCTCTCAGTGCAAAACAACTGGTCTGAAGCCCAAGTGTTTAAACCAGAAGGCCTAGAATGAGTTACACCAAGCAGTAATAAATACAATTGAGTACTTTTAAGATGATGCAAAAGTAAAAAAGTAGGTAGAAACACAAGTACAGTAAAAGCAGATTAAATTTTTTTTTTTTTTTTTTTTTTCTGAACAAGTGCTGAGATCAAAGAAACAGATTTGAGTGCTGAAACTAGAAAACTGGCTAGTTATAGGGAAAAAACTAAGCTAGAAGGCTTCCCTCCAACACAGATGGGCTTGGGGGCTCAAAAGCCTACAAATAGTCTATACCACTTAACAGGAAAGGCAGGAAACAAGCTTAATTTTTTTTTTCTGTTTCCCAGATGCTCTCTTTGTACAAAGTAGGAGTGCCTGAAATCAGAATATGATCTCACTGCACTCAGTTGAGTGAGCAAATGAGATGGGCCCAGAAGGAGTATCCAAACACAAATTTACAAGAGGGGCGGGCAGCTGCAAGGCCACTAAGATTAACACCAAAACAAAAACAGGGAGGGTGGGTGAGACAAACTGAAGAGCAGAGTGAAAAGTTCCAGTTCAGCTAAATATTCTTTCCACACAGTTAAAATCAATTTAAATACTGTATTTTTTTGAAAAAAAAAGCAGATAAAGGTACTTAAATTCTCTTGTATGTCCAGTTGAATATAGCAAGTTGTTAGCCGGCCAAAGCTGAGGTTTTTAAGCAGAAAATATTTCACACTGTACCACTTAAATAGGCAAGGACAGAAAATCAAAGAATGTGACTACCCCCACACCTGTAATTACTAGCAAATAACAAAATTCAGCAAACACTGACTAACTACCAGTTCAGCTAATATTTCTTCCACACTGAAGAGCAGAGTGAAAAGTTCCAGTTCAGCTAAATATTCTTTCCACACAGTTAAAATCAATTTAAATACTGTATTTTTTGAAGAAAAAAAGCAGATAAAGGTACTTAAATTCTCTTATACGTCCAGTTGAATATAGCAAGTTGTTAGCCGGCCAAAGCTGAGGTTTTTAAGCAGAAATTATTTCACACTGTACCACTTAAATAGGCAAGGACAGGAAATCAAAGAATGTGACTACCCCACACCTGTAATTACTAGCAAATAACAAAATTCAGCAAACACTGACTAACTACCAGTTCAGCTAATATTTCTTCCACACTGAAGAGCAGAGTGAAAAGTTCCAGTTCAGCTAAATATTCTTTCCACACAGTTAAAATCAATTTAAATACTATATTTTTTTGAAAAAAAAGCAGATAAAGGTACTTAAATTCTCTTATACGTCCAGTTGAATATAGCAAGTTGTTAGCCGGCCAAAGCTGAGGTTTTTAAGCAGAAAATATTTCACACTGTACCACTTAAATAGGCAAGGACAGGAAATCAAAGAATGTGACTACCCCCACACCTGTAATTACTAGCAAATAAAATTCAGCAAACACTGACTAACTACCAGTTTAGCTAATATTTCTTCCACACTGAAGAGCAGAGTGAAAAGTTCCAGTTCAGCTAAATATTCTTTCCACACAGTTAAAATCAATTTAAATACTGTATTTTTTTTTAAAAAAAGCAGATAAAGGTACTTAAATTCTCTTATACGTCCAGTTGAATATAGCAAGTTGTTAGCCGGCCAAAGCTGAGGTTTTTAAGCAGAAAATATTTCACACTGTACCACTTAAATAGGCAAGGACAGGAAATCAAAGAATGTGACTACCCCACACCTGTAATTACTAGCAAATAACAAAATTCAGCAAACACTGACTAACTACCAGTTCAGCTAATATTTCTTCCACACTGAAGAGCAGAGTGAAAAGTTCCAGTTCAGCTAAATATTCTTTCCACACAGTTAAAATCAATTTAAATACTGTATTTTTTTGAAAAAAAGCAGATAAAGGTACTTAAATTCTCTTATACGTCCAGTTGAATATAGCAAGTTGTTAGCCGGCCAAAGCTGAGGTTTTAAGCAGAAATTAGTTCACACTGTACCACTTAAATAGGCAAGGGCAGGAAATCAAAGAATGTGACTACCCACACCTGTAATTACTAGTAAATAACAAAATTCAGCAAACACTGACTAACTACCAGTTCAGCTAATATTTCTTCCACACTGAAGAGCAGAGTGAAAAGTTCCAGTTCAGCTAAATATTCTTTCCACACAGTTAAAATCAATTTAAATACTGTATTTTTTTGAAAAAAAAAGCAGATAAAGGTACTTAAATTCTCTTATACGTCCAGTTGAATATAGCAAGTTGTTAGCCGGCCAAAGCTGAGGTTTTTAAGCAGAAAATATTTCACACTGTACCACTTAAATAGGCAAGGACAGGAAATCAAAGAATGTGACTACCCCACACCTGTAATTACTAGCAAATAACAAAATTCAGCAAACACTGACTAACTACCAGTTCAGCTAATATTTCTTCCACACTGAAGAGCAGAGTGAAAAGTTCCAGTTCAGCTAAATATTCTTTCCACACAGTTAAAATCAATTTAAATACTGTATTTTTTGAAAAAAAAGCAGATAAAGGTACTTAAATTCTCTTATACGTCCAGTTGAATATAGCAAGTTGTTAGCCGGCCAAAGCTGAGGTTTTTAAGCAGAAAATATTTCACACTGTACCACTTAAATAGGCAAGGACAGGAAATCAAAGAATGTGACTACCCCACACCTGTAATTACTAGCAAATAACAAAATTCAGCAAACACTGACTAACTACCAGTTCAGCTAATATTTCTTCCACACTGAAGAGCAGAGTGAAAGTTCCAGTTCAGCTAAATATTCTTTCCACACAGTTAAAATCAATTTAAATACTGTATTTTTTTGAAAAAAAAAAGCAGATAAAGGTACTTAAATTCTCTTATACGTCCAGTTGAATATAGCAAGTTGTTAGCCGGCCAAAGCTGAGGTTTTTAAGCAGAAAATATTTCACACTGTACCACTTAAATAGGCAAGGACAGGAAATCAAAGAATGTGACTACCCCACACCTGTAATTACTAGCAAATAACAAAATTCAGCAAACACTGACTAACTACCAGTTCAGCTAATATTTCTTCCACACTGAAGAGCAGAGTGAAAAGTTCCAGTTCAGCTAAATATTCTTTCCACACAGTTAAAATCAATTTAAATACTGTATTTTTTTAAAAAAAAGCAGATAAAGGTACTTAAATTCTCTTATACGTCCAGTTGAATATAGCAAGTTGTTAGCCGGCCAAAGCTGAGGTTTTTAAGCAGAAAATATTTCACACTGTACAACTTAAATAGGCAAGGACAGGAAATCAAAGAATGTGACTACCCCCACACCTGTAATTACTAGCAAATAACAAAATTCAGCAAACACTGACTAACTACCAGTTCAGCTAATATTTCTTCCACACTGAAGAGCAGAGTGAAAAGTTCCAGTTCAGCTAAATATCCTTTCCACACAGTTAAAATCAATTTAAATACTGTATTTTTTTGAAAAAAAAAGCAGATAAAGGTACTTAAATTCTCTTATATGTCCAGTTGAATATAGCAAGTTGTTAGCCGGCCAAAGCTGAGGTTTTTAAGCCTCTTGTGATTTGGATTTATTAAATTCTGTTTGGATTTTATTTCAATGTGTCAGGTGTTTTCTTTCATTGGACTTTTGCTTCTATTTGATAGAATTTTTCACAAATACAGATACTACCATTGAGTTACCCGAGGAGCCATAAGCATGACAGTCACTAAACCCTGGTATAGAGGGAGTGTTCTCTCTGCACTGAAACGGTGTCTTGGTAACTACAAAAATTTGAACGTATTTCAGTCCTATGAGGGTATCAAGTTCTAGCATCTTTTTGTTTAGACTCCTTGAATTGAGTAAAGCCATCATGATTTTGTCTAAATTTGAATTGATATGTTGGAATGTCCAGTGAGAGGCTCATTTCAAAATGGCACTATGTTGGGAGCAAAAGTTTACCTAACATGTGAAAGCCCTGGTATGGGAGATGTAAGCCGTCACTGCTAACAAAAAAAATGTATCTACCATATCATCCAAAGCCAAGAAATACTAGATACCCTTAGAATGACAACAACTACTAAGCCAATTGTGAAAGCTGGTTTTCTTATCTTTTTATCTCAGCATCATTCTGGGTGAAGGCTGTATGCTACTCAAGAGCATTGGCTTTCTTGTTTCTAATACAGTAAGCACCATCATGTTTTTCTGTATGTCCCTCTAGGTGTACTGTCTCAAGTCATTCATTCTCACATGGGCCACCACTTGGTTGTAGTCATATGTGTGAGGCTAAAGGGATCCTAGTGTCATTGTGAAATGGCAGATCCTAACAAACAGCTTAGGGTCACCCTGTTCTAGTACTGTGCCATGGGTGTGGAGTGTGTATGCTTTCCAGTGTGGATTCAGCCTTAGTAGGCTAAATAGGATTAGGCCTGCCTTCCTGATGACTTTTGGATGAGCTATATGGATATGCCGTATATGTGAGTGGAGAAAAAGAAGGGACTCTTTTAAAGTGGGTTATAGGAGGCTTTGGCAATGATATATTTATAGCCACAGTATATGGTATGTTGTGACTGGTGTGTTGTTATGGATGTATGATGCTTACATAGTGGGCTGCGATGAGGACTGTGGTCACCATATTTCTTAATATTTATATCTCTGGCAAGTTAAACTATCAGCTGGTATTATTTGTGAGTAGATGGTAAGCATAAGGTAGTTGATACTTGGCCTTAAAACACCTACTTATCTTAGCTGCTTATTGTTCAGCAGATGTACTCTCCCTTAAAATAATCAATAAGAAAAGTAAATCCTTTCCAGCACACTAAAATTTGTTTTAAAAATAAAACAGATAACTACCAATGTCATATTTTAAGTGCAATAATGGCCTTCAGGGCAAATATTACAGGAAAATAACATAACTAAAGATTAGGAGGCCTTCCATATGCTGTTTTAAAACTCAAAACACCCCTGGAAGGATTATTTCCCTCAGGATGACCATTATTGCTTACTTGTCTAAGTTGCTTATTTGTTTAACAAATATATTTTCCTTTATGTGGAGGTTAATGCACATCACAGCATGCAGTTTTAACAGAATGATATATATGATGAAAGTTTTTGAAGCGTTTAGCTATAGTTTGTGCCCAACAATGAACAAGTATACTTAGCATTCTTTCAAAAGTGTACACAGATTTCTGTCTCGTCATTATATTTTACATATAATTTATGCAGGGAAACATTATAGCTACTGATTACTGTGAAAAAGAAAGCAGAGTGTACTACTATAACTTACAAAATATGTTTTTCATGAATATATACTTTTTATCACCTTTACAAATCAATCCACTTAAAAAGAATATTATTCTCAGAGCTAAGTAATGAAATAAAATATCTTAATTCAGGAGTGCCTTCTTTATATGTTGAATACTGGACCCTGAGGATTGATTATAATGAAGAATAGAAATGCCTTATAGTGTTACCTAGTCAGAATACTGAGACAGGAAGCCTAGAATTGTTTGTAACGGCCATTATTTCTAACATTTACCAGCATGCTTATAAGTTATAACAATAAGTAAAAATAGCTTTTTCTGTGAATTTACAGCTCAAGCATACTAAATGAGTAATAAATTAGTCAGTGGTTGCTGTAACTAGGCATTACAGGGCATAAACAGAAACCAGAGGTCTTTCTTAAAAAGTCCAGACAACATGTGTAGGTGAAAATGCTCCATCAGTCTTGGCTATTTAAACATCTTCACAGACAGTTAAGATTGTCAGAAAAAATTGTAAGCTATGATAACAGCTCAGGTACTCTCGTCAGTGTTGGAAAGCAGCAGAACAAATGATCAAAGTCTTTTTAGGGATCTGTGTGACATGCATAATTGTAATAAACAAAGACAAAGATTGCAGTTTGAGACCAAGTCAACATGCATGTTGCACTAGTGGAGTCTTGAGAAAACAACTTTTAACACAAACCCACTGTATACAGATATAGATATAGATGTGTAGATATATAGATATAGATATAGATATAGATATAGATATAGATATAGATATGTGTGTTTATATTGGCTTTACTAACAACATTAAGACATGCAGACAACTGATTTATTTGGGTTTATTATCTTCACCTAACTTCACCAGTTTGGCAGTCCTTTGTCTTGTTTTATGACCTTGACCTGAATTTCTTGTGATGAAAATGTACAATATTTCTATTCTTGGTCCAGTGTGTTCATTGTACAGGGTCAAATATGTATAAACCTTGACCCACAGAGTTCAGATATTTGCTGGGAAAAAAAGTCCAAATCTTGTGCTATAAAACACAATAAAACATAATACAAGTAGTGTTACATGTCTACTGCACAGCATTGATGAAGGCTGAATACCTACATTCAACAATCTGACACATGAGGCATACAAGATGTCAATGAAGATTAATGAGAGTAGCTGCATAGCTGCAAATAGCTGCTGGGCACAGTGTAATAAAAGAAATTGTCTGTAGACAGAAACAACAAATTTTAGTTAATCTTCTTCAGCTGGACCACATATTCTGATATATTTTAAGCAAACAATAATGCCTAAAAGGTAGGCATTATTAGAGAATTGATGCACATTCAGGGTTTTGTGAGCAGCAGAGTGTGTTACTATCACTGTAAGGGTATTAAGTCCCTGAATACACCCACCCTGGATGGCATTGCTGAGCATAGAGAATAGGATATTTGTTAAATTGTTTTGTATTTTTTTTTGTTACTATATACTTTTCTATGCTTGATGTAAAATAGTTCCTCTGCTAATGCTTCATGCTTGTTGCAGTATATACAATTGTTTCTGCTCAAAGTATTTTATATCCAAAATATAAGTTCTGAAGTTATGCAATTTTTTTAATTTCCACACACACACACACACACACACACACACACACACACACACACACACACACACACACACACGAGTATATAGCAGTTACAGCCATTTTGTTAAGTGAATACAGTTCTGATGTCTTATTGTGATCAAATAAATAAAAAATATATAATGCAAGGCACTGCAAGCCCCCTTTCACCTTAACTATTTTTAATTGTGCCATATGGATCTGCTATGTCCCTCGCAGAATCTTTGATTTGCTGTAAATCACTGAGGATTAAAGTCAATCAAAAAATCTAGACATTAGCATTTCATATCTCTTATTTTTTACTTAATGTGAAGAAATTATGTGCTGTTTCTGTCTCTCTCTGTCTCACTATCATATGTATAAATGCCAAATGTACAGGCACACACACACACACACACACACACACACACACACACACACACACACACACAAACACACAAAACCACCTCTGCACATTATTTTTTATTTACTCTTTTTTTTTTTACTTTATTTTCACTTGACAGCAAAGTCATGCTTACTGAGCATAAAAAAATATATCTGCTTGCTTTTTTCCTGTCCAAGCTTCACAGCATCTTAACATGATAACATAAAGTGGAGGAATTGCCTTTTACTGAGCATTACCTGTACATTAACACCTTGCTGGAGAATGTTCATTCTCCAATCAGGGTGAAGGGTTCCCCTTCATATGATCAAATGTCTCTAAACTCGAAAGTCATAAACTCGAAACCAGAATCTCGAATTTAGGGAAACTCGAACATATGAAACGGACAAAAAAAAAAAACACCCTTCAAATGCTTCACCCCCCCCCCTGCATCCCCCATGTGGCAGGCTGTACCCCCACACTCCCACTACTTAAATATACCTACTCTGAGATCGCTCTATAGTGAAGGAAAGGGAAATCTCCCATTCCGCGCTATACGCGTAAGAGCAAAACGGAAGATTTTCCATTCCTCCGCTATAGTGCTGTCACGGAACATTCACATTTAAACTGCTAGGGTACAATGGGACCTGGCCCCCTGCAATAAGGTAAGTTAACTTTTTATTTTTTTAAACCTAAGGTTCCCATTCACAATTTTGAGTGAATGGAAGTTCAAGATTTTGGTCTCAAGATTATGAATTTCGAGCTTCCATCCATTCGATCTTGTGAAGGGGAACCAGGTGAAGATATATGCATCATACATTCTCTAAAGCACCATGACATTAGGTCCTGTTATATTGTAAGCATCAATGTGTGTGTGTGTGTGTGTGTGTGTGTGTGTGTGTGTGTGTGTGTGTGTGTGTGTGTGTGTGTGTGTGTTCGATACATAGAGAGACAGATAGACAGATTAAGGAAATGTGAAAGAGATAACTAAGTATTTGACAGCAGCTGTAATAGAAACCTACTATATTACAATATTTGAATGAATAAAATAATAAGCATGCATAAAAAGAAAAAGGCATTCTGCATGTATGTGACTTGTAAGGATTCTAATTTTAAACAAGACAGTATATTCGTCTTAAGGGCATTTTTAATGAAAGTATAACAGTAATAAAATAAACTGTAACAATTACATCCTCAAGGACAGTTGCATTAGTCATGGAAGCATGTAAAAACATGCTGAATTTCTGTAAGCCTAGATTCAGCAACCCAAGCATAACTTAGCCACATCTGTAAAAAGGTGCTGTTGTCATATTTATATTTTATAAAATAAATGAAATGAATTTCCAAACAACAACTTGCATGTAGGCTACAGATGATAGAATATCTCTAAACATATTTAATGAGTAGGAATTTAGATTCATAAAATTAGGAAAAAAATATGACATAGAAGAACACAACTATGCTTGCTTCTAATAAAAAATAAAGCATTTATAGGTAAGATCAGTGTCTTTCCTGCATCTAATACATTCATAGTAAGTTCCATTATATCTCTCTGCATGTCCCTCTGGGTGGACTGCCTCAAGTCATTCATTCCTATGTGGGCCACCCCTCAGTCGTAGTTATATTTGTGAGGCTTAAGAGACCTTTGGGCCCCTGTGAGATAAGAGATCTTGGCAATCAGCTTACATATACTCTTTATTTGGTCTAGTCTGTATACCTTAAAAATGAGTCACCTATGACTACATTTCCTTGTATGGAAGCAAATATAGTAGGCTAAATAGGATTAAGCCTGCTTTCCAGGTGACTCTTGGATGAGCTATGTCGATTTGTAGCACGTCACTGCAAGAGTAGAATGTGTTGCTTTGTATGGTGGAGTCTAGACTCTTTTTGAGTAGGTTCAAGGAGGTTTTGACATTTTTTCCTTATAGCCTCAACATTCATTTTGAGCCTGATGGAATGTTGTAACTAATGTTTGGCATCTACTTCTCAGAGGTCAAGGCTAATGACAAGGGCATCTGGCTAACCAAGTTTGCAAATGATTGCAAATTGGATGCAGTTATTGAATCCCCCAAGACACAAATATCCTCCAAGAAGGCCAGATATAGACTAATAACTGGTACCAGAATCATGGTCTAAAACTCAGTGTCAAAAACTGCTATCTTTTAGAAAGATGACCACTGCAGCAAACTAGTACATCGACAATACACCCCTAAGAGTTGACTCTGTAGTCTGGGATTTGGTAATACATGTAGACAGTGATTTGGTATTTAACCATCAGGTGTCTGCTGCAGTGAGGAAATCTTTCTGTGTTGCAGAACATATAAGCAAGGTAGTGCACATACATCCAAACATGTAATCATTCCATTGTAGTTTGCTCTCATAAGACCAGTCATTGAGTACAGTGCCCCCTTTGGTATGTACCTGGCCAGGCATATTCAACAACTGAAACATCCTCAGAGATTCCTCACAAGAAGAATTCATGGTGTGGAAAACAAGTCTTATGTGGACCACATTAAAGCCGTGTTCTTAATATTCAGTCTCCTACATCAGGAACACCCAGTCCAGAGACCTACACCTTGCCTGCAGCATAAATATTATAGGACATGATGGAGGGGCAGGTATGTGTCTCAGAGGCTTCCCCTTCTCTAGAACAGGCTTCCCATCCATGTGAAGAAGAGTTCTTACCTGCTCTTATTCAAGCAAATCTTGGGTCACTGCATGGATAGCCATAAATATACTCCTGGTCTGGCACCTATGTCTCTATTAAAGACAGGAAACTTGTAAATGCTCGGCCACACATGGCCAAGTACATATAGCCACACAGAACCCTTGAGAACCAATACCTATGAAATTTTATTGTGAAACATGGCTAGGCTTAAAAAGTCCCCTTCCATTGATAGCATAGTATTCTACTATGATACCATGGTACGTTGCTATGATATATGTTGCTTACTAGTGGGCTATGAGACCTTTATCACTGTATATATTTTTTTAAATTTACATCTCTAGGATGTTGTACTATTAACTGGTATAGGCAGTGAGCAGTTAGTAAGCATTAGGTAGTTGTTATACTGTCTTAAAATACCTGCCTATCTAAGCTGCTTATTTATTCAGCAGATATGCTTTCCCAAACTTGAGAAATAATTAACATGAAAGGCATATCCCTTACAACACATTAAATGTGTTTTAAAGTAATAAACATTTCAGGGAAATATTATACATAAGGATTATGAGGTTTTCTAGACGTAGTTTTGGGCCTCAGAACACCTGTGTGGTCTGTTATTTCCATGAGGTGGACATTATTGCTTATTTGTCTTAGCTGCTTATCTGTTCATCGGACATACTATCTGATGTGTGTCACTGCAGGAGTAACAAGACATTCAGCATTATCTGCTGACCTGGAATCCTAGGCTATGCTAATGAAGCAAGATTATCAAGCATACAAATTATGCCAAGATGTGACTAGGATGATGCAGGAAGAAGTAACAGTATTGTTTGCAGTCACAATATTATAGGTTGACAGGTAGAAACTAGGCATTCAATCTAGGAAACCATTACGGAATCTAACCCAAATTCCTAATTGTCCCAAAGAGCTGTCTGGTTAAATGACTTTCTCAACGTTACACAGCTGGCAAATGGAGGCTGACTGAATCAAACCTTGTACCATAGGAATTAGCTCACTAATAGCTCATAGCCGTAATCATCTGTGCTAAAATACTTCTGCTTGAGAACATCATATCAGAATATAGTTTAAATGCGCAGGAACATCAGATACAGAATATGTACTCATTCAAGCAATCACAGCCATTATAAATGAAAGTTGAACATCTGGAAAATAGAAGAAGGAGGTTGAAACTTAGGATCTGTGGTGGCCCAAATGTAACTGAAGATGTTATGATATCTTGGTTCTCCTACATAAAGACTTTGGCACTATCAATGAAGAAAGGTTTTATTACTTTTTACTACCTGAGCCAGCTCCATGGGCATAAAGCTCTGATTATGACCAAGATGATCCAAATTCAATCAATGTCTTGTGCATCTGTTAAAGTTGGCATGGAGAAGATTCATATGCCTGTCCTCAGAGGGGAGTGCTAGACTGCGACTGTTGAATGTCACAATCCCTCTAAGTATAGTTCAGGAGAATGGCATTTGTCAACTAAACCATGAACATAGTAGACCTCGTGGTGGGTGCATGCGAGTATGTTGTGACATGGGGAGGGCATGATGGTTCTCATCATGACATAGGTTTCTTATCCATGACCTGAAGGAGGGTTTAGAGCTATACCAAAAATATACTCATTGCTGTAATACCATAGGTAAATACTAGGCTAGCTGCCCTTGTGGACCACTTTGACCCTAGGTAATTTCACTCGAAGGTGAGAATCAAATCTTATACATTGTGTCTGTGAGGTAAACACTTTAACTATTATGCCAACCCTTCCAGTGAGAACACAAACTACTGCTGAGTTTGCCTATGCAATGGCCTTCTTGGCCAGCTCTCACTTTCACTAGACATTATCCAAGAGGGAGAAATCAATGTGTCTGAGTGATAGGAAGAGGACTGAAGGTCTGATGGTGCAAAAATCATGTGGAGAAAAATCATAGGTTCATAGGTTCATAGGTTCATAGGTAGGTACTAGGCTATCGGCCCAAGGGCCTATGTAAGCCTAGCCAGCAAGGTTCCATAGCATATGTCATCCAAGAAAGTTATTTTCCTGTGCCACTGTCCTGCAGAGACACAGAAGTGATCCCCGGGGTGTATTTCCTATTTCCCATCAACTCATCAAGATTTTTCTTGAAGAGTGCTAATGAAGAACTTTGCTTGACATAGATGGGTAGCTTGTTCCAGAGTATAGGAAGTCTCTGGGACAGGAATCTATCCCTCCAGCATGTCCTGTTTATTGTGGTGACAAAGTTTAGGTCCCTAGAGCGTGTAGCTCAGAGGGACTGGGATTTCTCTAGGTGTAGCATGTCTAACAGCTCTGGGTTTGACATAGCTTTATATGTTAGGCAGAGATCACCTTGGAGTAGGCAATATGCTATGGAGTAAAGCTTTAGTTTTTTGAGGCGGTCAGTGTATGGCATTTGTTTGAGGCCAGTAATCCTCTTTGTGAGGTACTTCTATGGCCTTTCCAGCTGCTGCAGATGTCTTGTGAGGTACATTCCAAAAGTGGTGTTGTACTCTATAATGGGTCTAATGAGTGACAAGTAGAGGGGAACAATGACCTCTTTTTTCCTGGATGAGAACCCTTTTATGATGAGGTGTGCCACGTAGAAGGACTTCCTGACTACTGTGGTGATGTAGCGATGTGACTATCAAAGGAGAGACTACTGTCCACCTGGGTCCCAAGGTCTCTTATCAGGCATTCGGTGTTAAGTAGATTGCTGCCTATGTGGTAGTTCATGGGTACAGAGTTTTTACCAAACGGGATGACACTGCACTGTTTGGCATTGAGCTTGAGGCCATGGCTCTGACACCAGGCATCTGTCTCAGTGAAGGCCCTTCTGTAGGATGTCCACATCATTTGGGTTCTTGAGTATGGCTCCTAGTTTGCAGTCATCTGTGAACTTCGTTAGCCAGAGGCCTTCTGTGTTAGCCTATACTTCAGAGAAGTAGATACCAAACAGGAGAGGTCCCAGGACAGAACCCTGTGGTACTCCACTTGTCACTGTTTTGAGGTCAGATTTGGAGTCTGCAACTTTTACAGTGTGAGTTCGGTCAGTGAGCCAGTTGGCAACCCATCTTGTGACGTAGGGATTTATACCTAGTTTAGTGAGTTTAGCTATAATTCCAGAAGAGGGGATGGTGTTGAAAGCCTTGGCGAGGTTGTGTGAACCACCTTACCCTCATCCACGGCTTTGGTGACTGCCTCAAAGAAGTCGATCAGGTTCAGAAGGCATGATCTGCCTTTCACAAATGCAAACTGGGTGGGATCCAGAGTTTGGAGGTTACCAGTGTCGTTGCTTATGAGTTCCATGATGATACGTTCCATGGCCTTGCAGACCAGGCTCGTCAGGTTAATAGGTCGATAGTTCCCGGGATCAGTGGTGGCTCCCCCTTTGTGGAGTGGGATAACTGTTGCTGTGCGCCATTCAGTGGGCATAAAGCCTGATGTGAGGCTATTATTGAACATGGTGCTTAAGTGGGGAGCCAGTTTGTTCTGAAGTTCGTGTAAAACACAGCCTGGGATGTTGTCCGGTCCCATGGATGCTGTGTTTTTGGCTTTAGAGAGTGCAGCTTTTACCTGCGTAGTTGTAATTACAGGGACTCTGCATTCTTCCTATATAGATATGGGCCCTTTAGGGGGTGAGAGAGGGGTAAAGTTAGCACTGAACCTATCTGCCAGGATGTTGGCAATCTCAGTTGGTTCTGTAATTTTCGTGCCTTTGTGCTGTAACTCAGAGCAGATCTGGGTGTTGACATCTAGATTCTTGACATAGCTATATAATGCATTGTGGTTGTCCTTGGATTTAGTGGCAATTTTGTTTTCATAGCTAGCTTTGGAGGATCTTATAAGGGGTCTCAGCTTCTTACTGAGCCTGACCAAGGAGCTCCTCCACTCATGGGATTTTACTCTCTTTTGCAACAGTTTCTTCCTTCTGTTGTACATTATCACCTGCTCCAGCAGTTAGGGCCTAAAGACCACCTTGTTATATTGGAGTTTTGTATTCTACCAACAGAAAGAACTGACTCTGAAATCTACATGGAAGGCTATCCCGCTGCTCTTTAATGTGAACTGCATGTCTCTTGTATTTTTCTGTGGTCAGTTTCACTAATGCCAGGACTTTGCCAATCCTGTGGCTTTCACATGTGGACTAGTGGTTCTAATAATCTGTGGGCCTTTAGCTTTAATGTATAGGCAGAGCAGACAGGAATTTCTGCAGACTGTATTATTCTGGACTTTACATTGAAACAAAGACTCTGACTCCCTGGGACTAGGTAACTAAGGGACTAATAGCGTCCATGTTTATCGGTTTCAGCAAAATATGAGTTGAAAAAGAATGCCAGCTAATATTACTGGCTGTAACTTGATAATTGTGGCACAAATGTGGTTTGGGTTTCATCACATGCAAGCTGAGAACTCTGCTTCATGAAAGAAGTATTGTCAGCGCTTTCTTTCATTTGATATTTTACATTGTTGACCTGTGCACTTGCTGTGGGTCTTCTATGGATATGAATCATGGACACTTGCATAGTAATGCATATATCCACATTTGGAGTATTCTATCCAATAGGATACCCTATCTCTGTTTATTGGTTGTAGCTCACCATGCAAATGGTTATTGTGGCCACACCTAGTGACATACAGAGGTGTGCAGTTAAGTCAATCTCAGTCTGAACATATTACATGTCTAATGCAAGTTTTGCTGCAAGCTAAACAATGTTTGTAACTTTAATAGCAAAAAGGAAATAATGACTTTCATATAGCTTTGGTACTGGCTGGGGACAGCATGTAATGGTGCCAGCATTGGGGCTGCATATTTTACTTTGTGAAGGGCTGGGGATATAAATGAGAGAAAAGTGCATGGGTGTTACTAGAGCTACTCATAACCAGTTGGAGCATGGATGTCAGTGCTATTTTTATATTTTATAGATTGTTTACGGGTTTATTTCATAAGTTTACACAGCTCTGCTGTGTCCATATTGATATGAAATGAAGTCAGAAACAGCCAGTGCATGACTAGTATTAAATATATAGACAGGATTGTATAGGCTATACTACATTTAATACTCCACATATGGCACTGGCTGTATGCTGACTTCCTACCATCTAACCCACACTCACTACAGGTTACCTTTCTTTCTGTTTTGGATCAGAATGGCACTTTCTTGTGTCGTAGAGTGTAAACCTGAGGGGAGTCTCTCAGAACTGCTATGCCCATGAGTATAGTATAGTATAGTATAGGTATTATATGAAAAAGCACCATCCATTGGGAATATGAAGTCTTCTGTATGATCATAAATTGAGAGGGTCATATACTTTTTCTACTTCTTAAGGAGAATAGTCACCCCATTGTGTTATTGAGCCCATCGGGAAGTTTAAGGAGTTCTTTGAGGGTGAGTTATGCTGATCCAAGTCAGTACATCAATATCTCTTTGACCAAGTGCCAAACCATTGAGAAAAATAAAAAAAAAATATCCAAAACAACTTTTGTTGAACTTTAAATGGAACTCTCTCCCTTCCACACTAATGACAATGTCAAACACAACTTCAAAACTCAGCTCTACACCTACCTGTCCTACAAATGGAAATGCAACTGCATTCTCCCTACCTAGAACTCTTTAACAAAAGCCCCTGGAAGGGTATCCTTCTGAGGTCCTAAGCACCTTATAGCTGGCTATAACCTTCTATAGCTAATTCTCATACAATCTCTCACACACTGTAAATATCTTTTGACTTTTTACTTTAACTGTGTGAACTTGTTAAAATGTATCTGTACAATATTTTTCAACTATGGGCAATATTGCTCACGCTTTGTATTATTTGTATTATTGTATTATTGATATATACTTGTACTTCTATTTTTTATTGGACTGCTATCTTTACTGTAATCCATTTCATGGAGCTTTTCTCCCGGGCTTCCACTGAAAATGGTCTCCCTAAGCCCAGTGGACTTCCCCGATAATCAAACTGGAAATAAATAAATATAAGGTATTTTTAAACAAGAGTAAGTCCCCTTGCAGTTCCTATGTAGGGAGACACCCATACCGTAAATGTATAGATACCCATTCTGAAGTTGCTCAACAGTGGAGAAAAAAAACTCCACTGTCAATGAAAGCTGTTTTGCCCATTTTTCTTCTGTGGATCACAGTTACAAAATAGTTATTGATCCAATGACACACTTCACGTTATTCCACTGTGTGACAATCTGAGTCCTGTCATAGGTTCATAGGTAGCTACTAGGCAATCTGCCCGAGGGCATTTATAAGCCTAAACAGAGTGTGTTGGCTTTCGCTGCCCCATTGATTAATTAACTGATCCTTTGTCAAGCAGAGCCAATGAAGTATCCCAGGGGTGTATTTTCTGATACCCATCCACTCGTCAAGGTTTCTCTTGAAGAGTGTTATTGAGTGGCTCTGCCTGATATAATTTGGAATTTTGTTCCAAAGCATGGGGAGTCTCTGTGACAGGAATCTATCCCTCCAGCATGTTCTATTTATTGCTGTGGCGAGGTTTAGCTCTCTAGAGGGCATGGCTCGCAGTGACTTGGATTTCTTTAGGTGGAGCATGTCCATCAATTCTGAGTTGGACATGGCTTTGTAAATCAGGCAGAGATCACCTCTGAGTAAGCGATATGCCACTGAGTACAGACGGAGTTTTTTCAGTCGGGCTGCATAGGACATATGTTTGAGACCAGTAATCCTCTTGGTGAGGTACTTTTGTGGTCTTTCCAGCTGTTGGAAGTGTCTTGTGAGGTGCATCCCAAATGAGGCATTGTACTCTATGATGGGTCTAATGAGTGATGAGTAGAGGGGCACTATAACCTCTTTATTTCTAGAAGCAAACCCTTTAGTAATTAGATAGGCCACATAGAAGGATTTCCTAACTACTTTGGCAATATGATTGTCAAAGGAGAGATTACTATCTACCTGGGTCTCCAGATCTCTTATTACCTCTTCTGTATTAAGGGGGATGCCACCTATGTGGTAATTCATGGGTGTTTTGTTTTTCCCAAACAGGATGACTATGCATTTTTTTGCATTTAGCTTGAGGCCATGACTTTGACACCAGGTGTCCCTCTCAGTAAGGCCCTTTTGGAGGATGTCTGTGTCAGCTGGAGGGTCAGTTATGGCTCCCAGTTTGTAGTCATTGGTGAACTTGGTTAGTCATAGTCCTCCTGTGTTTGTCTGTACTTCTGAGTAGTATATGCCAAACAGTAGGGCTCCCAGGACTGAGCCTTGCGGGACACCACTTGTGACTGGTTTAGAGTTGGACCTAGAGCCTGCTATTCTTACCGTGTGAGTTCTATCTGTAAGCCAGTTGGCAACCCATCTCATGACATAGTGGTTTATGTTCTGGCTGGTGAGGTTTTCTATAATACCCAAGTGGGGAATGGTGTCGAAAGCCTTGGTGAGGTCAAGGTAGGCTGTGTGAACTACCTTTCTCTCATCTATGGCCTTGGTGACTGTCTCAAAGAAGTCAACTAAGTTTAGTAGGAATGATCTGCCTTTAACAAAGCCGAACTGGGTCGGATCAAGTGTTTAGAGGTTCCCAATGTCTTTGTTAATGTGTTACATAGCCTTGCAGACCAGGCTAGTCAGGCTTATGGGGCAATAGTTATTAGGGTCAGTTGTGGCCCCTCCTTCGTGTCGAGGAATAACCATTGCTATGCGCCATTCTATGGGCACATAGCCTGGGGAGAGGCCGAGGTTGAACAGCATGTTTAGGTGGGGGGGTTAGTTCATTTTGTAGTTTGTGCAAGATGCAGCCTGGGACACCATCTGGTCCAACTGACACTGTGTTTTTGGCTTTTGAAAGGGCTGTTTTCACCTGTGCGTCTGTGATTTTTGGGACACTACACTTTTCTGGTATTGTTGTGGGCCCTTTTAGAGGTAAGAGAGGGGTGAAGTTTGCACTGACTCTATCTGCCAGGATGTTGGCAATATCAATAGGTTCAGTATATTTTGTGCTATTTTGCAGTAGTTCAGTGCATATCTGCGAATTGCCACTTAGATTCTTAACATAGCTAAAGAAGGCTTTGTGGTTATCTTTTGAATCCTTGGCTATTTTTCTTTCAAAGTTAGCCTTGGATGATTTCATGAGGGATCTCAGTTTCTTACTGATACTGATCAGGGATGTCTTTCCTTCTTGGGATTTGCTTTTTTTCTGAACTAGTTTCCTCCTTCTATTGTATAGCCTGTTTATTGCAGGGGTCCACCAAACTGGTTTCCTTCTCTTAGAGGAGTGAGTCTTGGTTTTGCTAGGGATGGCACGATCCATGCATCCTTGTAGGTGCTCCAAGAGTGCATTTGTAAAAGTTTCTGCATCTTGGGCAGTGTTATCCTTTAATGTGGGGGCTGTGAAACTTATCACCTCTGTCTTAAGTAAGGTGAAGTTTGCTTTACAAAAGTTTTTTACTGTGGTTTTCTTAGTTGGGGGTGGTGGTGGGGTCTGGACATCCAGAGTGATTAGTTTATGGTCTGATCTAACCAGTGATGGGTTGACCTTCAGTGTGGAATACCTGTCGCCCATGTTGGTGATGACCAGGTCCAATATGTTTTCACCTCTGGTAGGAGAGTTTACCAGCTGATCCAGGGCGTTTGAGTTGAATTCCAGGAAGCTCTGGGCCTGGAAATTTCTACTCGAGTAGTTTTCCCAGTGAATGGTAGGGTAACTGAAATTGCACAATATCAGCGTGTTTGGTAGGACTTTCATGTTTTCCAGTGTCTACAGAAAGGTGGAGTGGTGGTCCTGGGTCATGGAGGGTGATCTGTAGCAGGCCACAATTTGCATTGCAAATTTGCCCAATGTTAGTTGCACATGGATGATCTCAGAGGTATCATGCTGTGCCACTAACCTGGAGGTGTAGGTATCCTTGATGAATATGGATACATCCCCTCCTTTTGTGTTTCGGTCCATGTTCTGTGGCCGAAATATGTGGTATGAGTTGTAGCCTGGTAGTGCTGGGGTGCTCTCTGGAGCCTTGAACCAGGTTTCAGTTACTGCACAGATGTCGATGTTCTCCATACTGAGGAGTGCTTCGAGCGCGTGCATTTTGAGATTTAAACTCCTAGCATTGAGTAGCATAACCCTCAGTTTTTTGTTAATTGTGCTCTTTATGGAGGTGGGTTTGATTTTTGAGCCTTGCCTAAAAAAGGCACTATGGGGGCAGCAAGAGCCTTGGCCAGTATTCGAAAGCCTAGGGGTGACAGGTGCAAGCCATCTCTTGCGAAGCAATGTGGCTTGTCGAGCATTTCGTCCCCGGCTGACAGACACTGGATCCCCTTTGAATGACACCAGAAGCTTAGCCAATTGTTGAAATTGATAATTTTTTCTTTATACTGAGGTATCATTCTTGGTGAGGGCAGGATGCTACTCATGGTCAGGGTCATACCAGCCTGGGCTACATGATCAGAGAGCTCTTCCATGTCTCTTTTCATGTAGTCCAGGGAGGTATGTCTCAGGTCATTCACACCAACATGAATAATGACAGAGTCATATTTGTACTTGTTCTGGAGTGACCTGCGTGCTTGTGTTATGTGGTGGATTCTGGCTCCTGACAAGCAGCTAACAGTAACCTTCTGCTTGTCCAGCCTAGTCAGTGGGACGTCAGTGTGCCTGACTATAGAGTCACCTATTACTAGTGTGTGAAATAGCATCATGAAATAGTAGAGCTGTTTATAGGGTTAATCTAAAACTAAGATGCTTAAGAAGGCTGTTAAACAGAATAGCTGAGTAAACCAATTAATTAATTAAATAAATAACTTCCTTTATTTGTGTTTCTAACATGCCCCTTATGTTTATGAAGTATAGCATAAGATAGACTGACACAGACTTGCAAGTAAAAAGGTGCAATTTTTGGTGAAAGTGAATGAGCTGAAACTGCAGTTTGTTGCAAGGAATTATACAAGCGGTACAATACATGAGGCCATATGAAAAGAGAATTATAGTATAGAA
This sequence comes from Protopterus annectens, assembly GCF_019279795.1. Taxonomy (NCBI): domain Eukaryota; kingdom Metazoa; phylum Chordata; order Ceratodontiformes; family Protopteridae; genus Protopterus; species Protopterus annectens. Next base: position 1,435,894,608 of record NC_056728.1, on the reverse strand, counting down.
GGCAACTGTAGGCTACACTTCTCTGACAGAACTGATGTACAGTGATTCTGGGGAATAGCCCATCTAATAGGAGAGATGGATAAGATATGTCCTTTTGAGAGAGATTTGTTGTCAAAAACATTGCAACCATGTGAAGCAGTGTTCCTCAGTAACTCCAGTCAAATAGCAACTATGTCTCTAATGGACTCAGGGAGCCTATAAATAATTATTTTCCTAGGACCCTGCTTATAAACATTTCATCTCCTAATCCCCTGCTTACACTTATAAAGACATATCAAGGGTACCATAACTTATCAAAGATTCAGAGATTTGAGATGCATGGCTACGTTTAAAAAGGCCCCGGTGGTCATTAGCCTAGTACACACCTATGAGCCTATGAACCTGTAAGTAAATGGTGTATATATATATATATATATATATATATATATATATATATATATATATATAAAAAAAGAGACAGTATCCTTTATACAGTTATGTACTTAAGGGTCAGGAATGTAAAATATCCAGTGGAAAGGCCATGCAGCAGATATAAAGTATGGTCTAATATTAGAAGAGGAAGCTTTAAATGAGGTCTGTGTAATTATTACCAGAGTATCAGTAAGAGTAATTCTTTTTCATCCTCATAATACAGGTCTAATGCGTACCTTTTCAAGTATAGTTGACTGCAATGCCATACTGTAATGCTATTAGAAAACGTCAGCATAGGACATATGAATATCTCTTTGCTATCAGGAAGAGAGGATTTTAGAAAATAATTTTTATAATCATTCCCCGATCAGTAAGACTTTAAAATGTTGTTTATTTGGGTGATGAATTGTATACACTGATGTTATCTGCTAAAAGGCATGATGCAAATGGCCATTTCGAATTAAAGGAACACCACTGGCAAATGCAAGTGAATGCTACATATTTCCATGCACAAAATAATAATATTAGCTTGTGAGCAAATGATAAGACCAAAAATGAAAGCCTTGAGCTTACTAGATGATTATATACTTGGGTGCTTCAAAATATCTTTGGAAAACAGTATATTACATGTATAATGAAGTATTAATTTACAATATGAAGTATTCATCAGTTTATTAAAAAAGGAGATTAGATATTTCTTTTCTACATATGTATAGAGTTAAAATTCATATAAAATTGAATTGCATAATGAATACTTTCTTAACTTTTGTTGGTTAAAAAAGATAACCTTTCCAAACATTACCTCTCTGTATAGTACTTAAATTGTGTTTCTTTGTTCCAGTTTGAAAAAAAAATGGTTTGCATCTTTTGTACTCCTAAACAGAGCAAGATAATTTTGTCTGATAATTTTTTCCAGCCCTCTGAATTAACTTTATCCTTAAAATATAACTCAGATTAAGGGAATAAATTGCTTCAGTAAAAAAATCCTCATGACTTGCCAAGTATAAAGAACCCATGTTTTTGCTTAGGATCTGCTGGAAGTTAGCAAGTAAATTACCAACAGGAGAGAACAAAGTAGCAATTTATGCATTAATGGGCATATACTAACTTTCTGACTAGTGCACTAATCATAGCACTGCATGTTTCAGTAAAGAGAGTCATACAAGGACAAATATAGAAGGGCGAATCAGGACTTTCAAAGATGGCTGCACACTGATCAACAACTTAATTTCAGCTCTCCCAGAGTGAAAAAAAGAAATTGATAGCCAAGGGCCAGTAATTCTGCCTGGTTTAGTAAAATTCAGTTACTGACTAGTAAGTACAAATTCTGCCTGATTTAGTAAAATTCAATTAGTGGCTAGTAAATACACATCATGGATGCCAGTAAAAAGAAACATATAGTGCCTGAAGAAAATAAACTACAAAAGGTGAAGAGAAAACACTGACTGGGAAGAATCCTACAACTGTTCAGCAAAAAGCACTTCAAGCTCTAGCAGAGATGGCTTGCAGTAACTTAAAGAAAAAATAAGTCAAATATGACCCCCTCAATAAAGCCTGCATGATCATTTTGACAGTTTGCGTGTCATGGTGAATAGTTTTAGATTCCATAAACTCCGCTTAGCAGCGTGTACTCACATGCAAACACAGAAACCTCCATGGCATGCAGATTACAGCATAAGTAGCTGAATTGTATGCTAATGAAGCAAATCAACACAGTGGAGCCATTCAACAAGCTGTTAAGCAACAATGTAGACTTCATATTAGTGTTGCCCATGTATTCGAAAGTTTTCTGAATACAGTCGTAGAAAGGAGTCTGCACGGAAACAAGACTAAGCAAAAGTCCATAAATTTGTACAGAGCTGACTATAACATGCAACCCCACACATATTATGACATTATCAGACATGGCGGATGCTAGAAAATTAGATTAACAATAGGAACAATTAATTTTTAAGTGTCATGACATAAATGCAGCTTTTCTACCCCACCCTCAATGAAGAATGTACTCGTAACTAATTTAGACAGCTAAAAGTTTAAACCCCATGAAACACACTATTCATAGGTTCATAGGTTCATAGGTTCATAGGTTAGTACTAAGCTAACTGCCCTTGCGAGCCATTTTTTTAAGCCTAGCCAATTATTCATGCTGCCATGTAAACATATGCAGTATGTATCTGATGAAATAAAGTCAAATTGTATCAAAACCTGCATTTCTCTGTTGAGATGTATGTCAAAAATACCCTCACTTGAGTGTACACCATTGAGCTCCCCTTCAGTTTCCCTGCCTAAACAGATACCAACCATGCAGATTCAAGGCTGTCAGCATGGTAAAGATGCAAATGAGGTCAAAACTCATTAGAATTGCTGAATCACAAAAAATTGTAACCGTGTAGGGATGTTCACTTTGAGTAGGCACTTCCACAGTGTTCATGTTCAATGCATGGCAACAGTGAATGATGACATGGGGGCTGTCAGGTTACACTTACACAGGTGTACATGAAGGTCTGTGAAGTGTAAAAGTGCATGTAAGCAGTGCACAATTCACAAGTTCTGTTTCATCCTCTTTATTGTTTGTTAAAGTGTATCATCTCTGTCTGCTTAAAGTTAAAATTTATTTTTTAACTTATTCCTTGTTTGTGTGATGTGGTGCTTAGCACAACCTAGGGAAATGGAGGAATGAATGGCAGATTTCTCAATGCTTGTCACAGAATTATTCCTGTGGCAGTATGGGTATGTGTAGAGCAAGAGTGTAGAAAGTCTTGGGTTCTAGTACAGGGTCTGCAACCTTTCCTTTAATTTTTGCGCTGCATGTTTTCACAATATCACAGGCATGGAGAATATTAATAACAAGATCACCTATGTTTACCTTATTTCAGTGTTGGTGCACGTTGTGCACTAATGAGCACCAGTGGAGTTGATATATTCAGTAAAGCAGCAGATGTTTTTCATAAGTGCTAATTACAGCATAAGCAGGTCATTTTCAGTATGATGGAGCTATTCAACAAGCTATAGAGCATCAGTGTAGCATACATTCTGTTTTTTTCCTACATACTTCAATACCATAAGAGTACAGACAAGGACATTTTAGGCCTGAAATAAAATTGTGTCAACTGCTGCATATGTGAGGTAAGTCCTGAATCTAGAATATATTCTTAATTAATATTATGGCATATCCTTTTATTTCTTAACTTGGTGAAGTAATGAAGTAAATAGTGGTGGATTTATACAGAAAGTACCTTAGCATGTAACAGCAGACACTTATTTTATTTATAGGTGTCCATTACTAAGTTTTTTTTCTTATACGTCTCATTTTTAATTTCACTTTTTGTGTGATGCACCATGTAACGCAAGCAGTGGAAGCGAGGAATGGCTGTATTTATCTGGTTTGTGTGAAGCACAGCGGACTACCTGGGAAGCAGACAGCCAAAAATAGAAACCAGATACATTCCATTAATGTCCTTGGCTATAGTGAAAACACAGCCTGGAGTACAGAGGGTACTTGGTTCTAGTACACTGTGCAACCTTTGTTTTACTGCTGTGACATTACAGTTTACAGCAATGAAGTGCAAGATAGACAACTGCTTCTTCAACATTCTTGTGGTAACATGTGTAAGTGTAGGCCTGCCATGCACATGGCCTGGGTTTGAATACTGCATATTCCATATAATATTACTTTTACTGACAGAGTAATCTATGTATTATTACATTTATGACCAAATGTATGACTGCAGGTATACTGTGTACTATAGTCCTGTAAATGTATTCCTGCTATCTTGACCAGCATGGCTTTAACTTTTGAGAAAATCACATGCACAACAGCCTGTACATGCAGTTCCTTGGCACTGTTGCATTCTGCTTGGCAGACATTAGCAATGCAGCATGCATTTGCGCACTGTTTACCTACATGCAAACAGGTGTAACTCGCATGCGTGTACACTTTGGTAACTATCACACAAATCCGCTGCTCACTGTGCTATGGAACTGTATATATCATGCTTTCTTATTGGTGTTCATTGTCCATTTCCTTTGTATGACATAAAAGTACATGTGGAAACATTGCAAATTGGGGGCACATTCTAAGTATATGTTATATATTCACAATACATATATGTACCCCCCCCCCCAAGCAGTGCAACCCTGGGGTCTCAGTGTTTTTTATACACATATATTAACTACACTACAAAGTATGATATATAATGTTGTGTGCTCCCTCATGGACAGGACCAGTCAGTGGTGCTGACAACCTTGCACCTAGGCTTCTACATACCCTAATGCTGTTAGGCTACTGGCCTCATATGAACCTATGAGTCTATGTGCCTGTGCAGGCATCCCAACCTGTTGCCCCCACATGGTGTGTTGATATCATCTACTATAAGTTTACCTACAGTTATATAAAAGTCAGACTTGTGCCATGGTGCTTGCATAGAGTACTGTGTTCTATAGTCTGTCTACTTAGATGGGGTGGGGTTCTGTTCTCACTGCAGTCAAGTTTGTGTGTGTGTGTGTGTGTGTGTGTGTGTGTGTGTGTGTGTGTGTGTGTGTGTGTGTGTGTGTGTATATATGAGTGCATGTCTACCCAGAGGAGCAAGAGCGTATCCTGCAATTACCAAGCCAATCCCATAAATTGGCAGTATTTTGATACTTGCACAAGCCTACACATCCATTTCAGGTAGGCCTCCCACCTTCTTCTCTGCAACATGCACTGCTAATGTCATCCACTACAAGTTGACCTGCAGCCATATAAAAGTCAAATGTGTGCAGTAGCGCTTGCGTAGAGTACAGTGTTCTATAGTCTGTGCACTTAGGTAGGAGTTCTATTCTCATTGCAGCCATCTTGTTGCACATGTCTCTACTCAGCAGATTAGACATGCTGTCCTATAGTTACTTCTCCAGTGGCATGGTTTGCCAGTATTTTGATACTTGCACAAACCTAGACATCCATATAATGCAACCCTCACAACTTCTTGTCTCACACATGGCCTGCTGATGTCATCCACTATAAGCTGACCTGCAGCTATGTAAAAGTCAGACTTGTGCTGTGGCACTTGCATAGAGTACTGAGTTCTGTAGTTTTTGTGCTTAGGTAGGGGTCCTATTCTCATTACAGTCAAGGGTGTGTGTGTGTGTGTGTGTGTGTGTGTGTGTGTGTGTGTGTGTGTGTGTGTGAGAGAGCTATTACTTGACATTACAGAGAGCATTTTACACCAGCATGTGGGACACTGTTATTAACATATGCTCAACAGACAGTTAGATCAGATTATTGCATATGCAGTCATCCCACCAGGCCATAATCCGACACTGATCTGGAGCCCAGGCAGATGTCACCTTTGGTTCATAGGAGATTACTATGCTATTGGCTCTAGGGCTTTTATAAACCTAGCCATGATATAATCCTGTTCCCTTATTGACCAAGTTTTGTGGTCTGTATTTGCAAGTCTATGATCAGCACCAACTGCCCTTATCTAAGAAGGACATAGATGACACCCCTAGGGTAAATTTATGATCTCCTATCCAGTTGTCTAAGTTACGCAGAAATAGGGTCAATGAGGAGCTTTGTTTTACATGAATTGTGAGTTTGTTCCAGAGAAGTGGCAATCTCAGGGAGACATATTTGTTTCTCCAGCATGTCCTGTTAATGTCACAGGCTAAGTTAAGATCCCTAGAGCAAGTGAATCTTGTTCCATGCAACTTGCAGATGTGCAGTATTTCCATTAGGGCAGAAACCGAGACTGCTCTGTAGACCAGGTAAAAGTCACCTCTCAGCAGCTTATAAGTACAGTGGCAGGGCCTTCAGTTTGTCCATGGACATCATATGTTGAAGGCCTTGAATTTCCTTGTTGAGAAACCTCTGAGGTCTCTTCAGCTGCTGCAGGTGTTTGGTGAGGTACATCCAGAAGGGAATGTTGCACTCTATTAGTGGTCTGATGAGAGATGAGTACAGGGGAGTTATAACTTCCTAAGCTCTAGATGTGATGGCCTTACTTATGAGATTTGTAACATAGATAGCCTTCCTTACCACTGGGACACATGATGATCAAAGTTAAGGTTGCTATCAACCTGTCTTCTCAAATCTCTCACCACAGGGCTTGAGCTAAGGGGGTACTGTTAATATTGTAATTTGCAGGGACGTCCCCATTGCAGAAAGTGATGATAATGCATTTTTTTGCATTTAGTTTAAGTCAGTGGCTTTGGAACCAATCATTTGTCTGTGTAAGCCTTTTTTGTAGTATATCAGCATTGTTGAGGGACTCAGTGATTGCACCAAGTTTGCCACAGACAATCTATGTTTGCCTGAACTTCTGAGAAGTAGGTTCCAATCCTTGTGGTACACCACTGGTAACTGGTCTGCTGGTAGAAGTGGAATCTCCAACTTTGACTGCATGCATTTGGTTGTTGAGTCAGTTGGCTACCAATCTAGTGACATATGGGTTAATTCCCAGTCTTTTTTTAATTTCTCAAGTCTTTTGAGTTTCTAATACTATGACAGGAATGGACTCCATTCCAAAGTAAAGTATGATTAAAGTTCATAAAATTAGTATTGTTTCACTCTTTGATGTTAGCCAGAACCACAGCACCAGCATTGTACCCAGTAATGACTCCTGCAATTTTATGGAGTTACATTTATTGGTAACATATCTAAATATGATTGTAGATTCTTTTTTATAAGACCCATTGCTCCTACTACTACTATCAGAACTGTCTGGCTATCTTTCTTCCACATTGCTCTCATTTCTTCCTGCAAATCCTTATATTTTATGATTTGTCAGTGTATGCAAGACACTGTAGTCACTGGGTGTAGTGATTTCAATGATCAATGCTACTTTTGTCTTCTTTTCATGGACCACTTTATCTGTTTTTCTCGCTTCTATCTTTTGAACTGTTGGTAACTGGTGATTCTATGTGATGTAGATTTAATCATTTTCTATGATGCTTTGTGGCTCATGTTTCCAGTGTTTTTCACCTATTTCAATATTATAATGTTTGCACAATCCCCACTGTAACAGTCTTGCCACATTATTATGCCTTTCAGTATACAGTCCTTCTGCCATTAGTATGTCACAACCAGCAACAAGGTGTGCAACTGTTTCTACTTCTCTTTTACAAAACCTACATTTGTCTGTTTCTCCCACATGTTTAAATGGTCTTTGCAAGCCAATGTGTACATAGCCCACTATCTTGGGCTGTCAATATTAACATTTCATCTTTTGGTTTGCATTTGCTTCTCCTTAACCATTCCTGCATTTGATCCTGATCAACATGAGGTTTTTCCAGGAGTTTGCCACATTTCTTGCCTTTTCATCTGATCCTTCACCTTATATTCTTTATTTTGTTTTTTGTTTTTTGGCACATTCAGTTACTACCTGATTTTTATCTACTTCTAGTTTGATTTCCATTCCCATTTGATGCTGATATGCTTCTGCTAGACTAATCAGGGAAGTCATCTTAGATTTATTCACCGCATGTTTCAAAACTTTCAGTATGTTTGGGTTTTGTGAGGTCAGCAGATATGTATGCAGTCCCATGATTGTAGATCTATACATGTAATCATTTTCAAGGAAGCCCATACCTTTTTTTGTAAGAGTTCCTATTAAATGATTGAAGACGCATTCTTTCAAATGCGTCTTGATCGGACTTGAAATCACAAAAAGGCAAAATAGCGAAGCAGCATATAAGGAAATTCTATCCCTGGGAAAGAAATTGCTTGGCCGCTTCCCTTACTTTGCCATTTTCGTGACTGTAATGTGATCTCAGCGTTGGTATATTTAAGTAATAGGGGTGTGGGGGGGTGAAGACCCCCACTTTATGTAATGTTTTAAAAGTTTTTTTTGGTTTTGTGGAACAGCGATTTTTTCCCCTTGAGAAAAAATTGCTGTTCTAAGCGTTCAAGATAGAGATACCTAGGTAACATGGTTTTTAACAAGTGGTGGTACATGTACTTCTCATTCAGAGAAGATTGTATATGCACATAGTCACTTTAAATTTATTGTATTCTGTATTAATTGCCAATTAGCATTTTTATTTCATTGGGTAATTGATTCAATTCACCAAGTAGAGGGAGTATAAAAGTACTGGTTCATAAGTCTGTCCACATCTGATGAAGTAACTTGCAAACGAAAATGTATTGGATAGGAGACATTAATGCCTGGAGTGTGTGTGTGTTTTTTGTTGATTTTCATTAAAGCTATGTTTTCAAAGAAAACTGCTGGTATTCGATCCTTGGTGGTAACTGTGGATTCTGTTTGAAGTGAACTTTGGTGCCTTGGTGAATATTTTATTTTATCTTCATATGTTAACTGATTAGATGCTTCCTGCTGCACCTGTTTCTCCTTAATTTGGGTGTCCAGCTGTGTGAGTTTCTCAATGATGCCTAAGTGGGTGATTGTGTCAAAAACCTTGGCTAAGTCAAGATAGGCTGTATGTACTGTTTTGCCTTCAGCCAGGGCTTTGGTAACATTCTTGAAGAAGTCCACCAGGTTTAATAAGCATGATCTACCCTTAATAAAGCCAAATTGAATGGGGTTCAAGAGTTTGAAGGTCACCTATTTCTTTGCTGAAAGGTCCATGATGATTCTCTCCATTGCCTTGCAGATAAGACTGGTTAGGCTTATGGGTCTATGGTTAGCAAGGTCAGTTGATGGAACCCCTTTGTGCAAGAGAATTACTATTGCTTTTTTTTACTCTGCTGGGACAAAGCCAGTACTTTGACTGTGGTTGAAGGAAGTGCCAAGTGGTTCCGTTAGGTCCTGTTTTAGACCATTTAGTAGGCAGCCTGGGATGTTATCCGGTCGTGTAGAGGCCATGTTTTTAGCCATTTAGAGTGTGGGTTTGACCTGCTCTTTGGAGATACTAGGTAGTGGACTGGTGACGGGTATGCTTTGGGGTATGTCTGGTGGGGGCAGGGGGTGAAGTTTGTACCAAATCTGTCTGCTAGTAGGTTGGCAATGTTTTCAGGGTCAGTATTTAGTGGTACCATCTGCTACTAGTCCGGCACAAAGCTGGACCTTCCCTCTTAGGTTTCTGGTATAACTAAAGAATGTCTTGTGATTATCTTTAGATAAGGATGCTAGTTAACTTCATAATTGGCTTTAGAGGACTTTACAAGATATCTAATTTGCTTGTTCAAGCTGTAGAGGGTGTCCTTACTTTGCTGAGTCAGTTCCCTCTTGTTCTTAGACATTAGTTTCTTCTGTTGGTTTTATAACCTATTTATGCTTGACGCCCACCAGGGTGGCTTGTTTTTTGTGAAGACCTTGTTTTGATCTATTCAGGTACACCCAAGTCTATACATTTGTATAGGTGTTTATACAGGGCATTTTTGTACACCTCTGTATAGGAGTCATTGCTAACAGTGGTAGCAAGAGGTTGCAACTATTTATGGCATCAAGTAGAAGGCTCTAGTTTGCTGTGGAGAAATTTTTCATCCTTTTAAATCTTGGGGGTGTCAGGTATGATCATTAATTCGAAAAAGACTGAGTTACGATCAGACCTTACCAGGGAGGGGAACACACGGGGGTTAATGCAGAACCCCCCTATGTTGATGAGTAGTAAGTCTAGGACATTCGAGCCCCTTGTGGGAGTGCAAACTATCTGTTCCAGAGCATTTGTATTAACAAAGTCCAGGAACCTTAGAGTGAGCATGTTTGTTCTCATATAAGACTCCCAATCGATGGAAGGATAGTTGAAATCTCCCATGACCAAGGTGTTTGGCTGTATAGTGAGTGACTTAAGTAGGTCCAAATAGGCAGAGTTGTTCTTGTGGTTCAGGTGGGGGGCCAATAGCTAACAATGATATGGAAGGAGGTTGTACCTACAGTTAGTTGAACTTGGAGTATCTCTAGGGAGTCGTACTGTTTCAACAGTCTTGAGGTGTATTTGTCTTTAATGAAGATGTATACACCTCTGCCTTTGGTTCTTTTACACGCATTTTGAGGTCTCAACATGTGGAGGCATTGTAGCCTTGCATCGCTGGGGGGCTCTCTTTGGCCTTGAACCATACATTGGCATCTTCCAAGGTAAGGAGTGCTTCCAGTGAGTGCAGTTTCTAATTTAGACTCCTTGCATTAGCAGTATAAACTTGACTTTGTCTCTAGTGGATTTTTTTTTATTTTGGGAATTTAGTTGTTATGACATTGCCTAAAAAGGCAGTATGGGGGAGGCAAGTACTTTGCCAGTAACCAAAATCCAAGAGGTGACAGGTGAAGACCAAAAATGACAAAGCAGCATGGTCTGTCAACCATATCTTCCCAGACTGGCAGATACTGGATCCCCCCTGGAATGACACCAGAAGCTAAGCCAGTTGTTGAAGTCAATCATTTTTTGTTTATATTGAGAGATCATCCTGACTGAAGGTAGACTGCTGCTTAGGGCTAGGGATATACCTGTCTGGGACACATAATCTGAGAGCTCAGTCATGTATCTTTTCATATAGTCCAGTGAGGAATGTCTCAAGTCATTCACTCCAACATGTATTATGACAGAGTCATAGTGGTACTTGTTGCTGAGATACTTGAGTGCGTGCATGATCTGACATGCATCTGACAATGACCTTCTTCTTATCCAGCCTGGTGAGGGGGATATCTGTGTCTCTCACTATGGAGTTGCCTATGACAAAGCCATTTTGTTTTCATGTGTTTTGCCTTAGGGGCTTATTGGCTGAGATACTGTTGTGTGTATTATTATCTGTAGTGGAATCTGTTGGGTCTGCAGTGTGTGCAGTAGGTTTGGTGTGGAAGGTCTTTGATATTTAAGTAGGCTTCTAGAGAGTACCTCTGCATATGTGGATTTATGTGTAGTGAGCTTGTTGTGTGCAGGAGGTGAAGTGCATGTGCTGACAACCTGTATGATATTTGTTTTATTGTTATGTGAGAGAACTGATTCCAAATTCATAGTATATATATATATATATATATATATATATATATATATATATATATATATATGGGTCCCCTTCACATGGTCGACATTTCACAATGTTGAAACCCATATGGCCTAGACCATATGATCGACATTTGAAATGTCGACCATGAGGAGCTGGCATCTCCATATATACTTAAACCAGAACTAAGAAGCTTAGAATAGCAGTTACAATGTAATCTGATACCAGACAGATTACAGTAACATGTCTTTTAATCTACCCACATACATCATGGCATGGTTAGTAGAACCTATGTTATCTTGATGAGAAAGCCCTTTGGTCTGTACAGCTGCTGCATGGGTCTGGTGAGGTGCTTGCAAAAGAGAGCATTATCCTATATTACTGTTCTGATGAGTTTGACTATAGTGCTGTCATATAAGCCTGAGCTATGAATGTGATGGTGTGTCTTATAATGTGCACCATACGTATGTACTGGAAAACATTAAAGAAAAAAGTTAGAAAGTAATGGGTCGCAGTTCCTGACTTCACAAACCGTACAAGAGAATACACTAGAAAGCAGTTACATGATGATGATATCCACTGTATTACTTGGCAAGGAAAATATAAGTGACAGGTACAATTATCATTTCAACAACACAAATGCAGATATACTAGGCACTAATGTAGTTATGAATCCTGTACATCAGATGCAAAGCTTTTGTATCCCTGAATCCAAAAGAGAGAAAACAGGGATATGACATAGTTATCATCACTTGCACAAGGTGTTGTGCGGGGGGGCAGGAGGCCTAGGCTGACACAAAAGTGAGTGTGCATGAGTAAAAAAGGGAAGCAGGCAGGCTAAACCATGTAACTATTGTATTTGTGTGTCTGTAGAGGTTCTTCATGTGACAGTGGTGTGTGAGAGTCTGCATGAATACAGCCAAGCTCAGTGGTAACTCTAGGTCTTGGTATATTGGACAGGTGTGAGCTGTGCATGGTAGAACTGGTAGTTCATCATTGTCACCCCCAACCATGAGAACTGGCTCTGCCAGGAGTTGCGGTTGTACCTCCACACCCAAGGTCGGATGCAGTGCTGCTACCTGAGCATGACTGATGTCTGCATGAACATGCTCCCTTCATAGGAACACCCATGACTACAACACTGTGGCCTGCCATGTCAGGGTGTGAACAGTAAGCCCACCGATGGACCAGTGGAAGTATTTCCACTATGCGAGCTTGATCGGGCACAGCCACATTGGCTATCAGGAGATGTTGTGGCTGACCTATGCTCAGGAGGGTGCTGTTCCTCTCCCAGCAGATGTTCCATCACAGACACTGCTCGTTCCATGACAGACACCCCTTAGTCCATCACAGAACATCGTGTCATTTATCCAATCCAGTAAATCGGCAACACAATGGAGGCAGTCATGCATGTTACCTGTGCAACATCTACAACCCTGAGCATTTGTCTGCAGCACCTTTCTGAACATGTCTGTGCCTCCATGATGGCCCTAAACATATGTTAAGGGATACAGGAAGAGACACCTGTAACAGGTGGAGGAAGGACAGCAGGCCTCCTCCAAACACCCCTATCAGCCCTCCTGTGTGGCACCTCACCAACAATTGGGCTACGGCCAGACTCCACCTGTCCAACATCTGTTAGCTAAGTGGACTGGGTAGGCGTAGGCCTACTGGCTGTTTCCAGGGAAAATGAAGGGGGTGGCTGGATGTCAAGCTCTGTGTCAGATTTAACCTCTGCACCTACCAACTGTGTCTCAGTTTCAAAACCATAATCATCAGTATCTGATGAGACACTGAAATCAGGTGGCACAGGGCCCACACTCCCACTGTCATGATCACCTGTGATAAAAAAGGAATAAACCCAGTCATACATTAATACCTACACTACTATGGTGCAATACATGCTAAACAACTAACATTGCTGCCACTATTACAGACAGTACAGCAATATACACAAAAGGCCTAAAATGACACATTATGATATTTCTTTAAATTGATCTGCAGTACTGACATAAATTTGTCTGGCTTACCATTTGCAGGTGGCATACATCACGGATTCCTTTTTTTAATGATTTTATTACATTTTATAGTACAGTATAACAAAATAAAGCACTACAATATGTATTGCAATTGAAAGAATAAACAGGTAAACAGATAACACAAATTAAAAAAAAAACACAACTATCTGCATGGTATCTACATAAAATAAAAATATTGGAAAATTTAAATAGTATATACAGTTATCTTTCATTTGGGTTATTCAATGTCTGTTTGTTTAATATTTGCTTAAGTTTCATCCATGAATTATAAGAAGTGGTGATTCTTGAAGTTCTTTCCTTGATTGACAGTAGTTCTATATGACAACCTTCAGTTGTAATATTGAAAAATTATTTTGTTGATGGGGTCGATTCACTTGTCCAATTTCTAGTGATGACTTTCCTTGCAATTGACAGGAGACTCCATAGAAGGGGATGCTCTTTTTTTTAATGCATGAGGGGATTGGAGTATTAAATAGGATTAATGGTTTTATTCATTACAAAATTGTCAGTGAATGGATCCTGTAAAAAAGAGCTGATATTATTCCAAAATGGTTCTATTATAGTATAGTCATAAATCATATGCTGCCAATCTACTTTAGTGTTCAACTTACATCTCTAACATCAAACATTGTTGTTTTTGGACATTAATTCCATTTTTTGTGGCATAATAAATGCTTTATGCATGCATTTCCAAGAGAATAGCTTCCATTTTAAGGTTGAAGTGGTTTGTTTAGATGATGATAATATAATTTTTTTTCATCCTCATTTGGATAATAGTTATTAATTGATTTGAAGTAATCCTAATAATGTTCTTTACAGCATTCTGAATTATTTTTAATTGTCTTATAGATTTTAGATAAAAGTCCCTTTTTGGTAATATTTTGATGCATTAATATAATAATAATTTGTATACATTTTGGAACTTATCCTATCCTTAGCCTATCCCATTTCCATACTGATTAACAGAACCATAAATGAAGGTACCATCCCAGCTATCTGGAAAATCTCTCACATTATCCCCCTACATGAAGGTGGGAACTCTAATGACTTTTCAAACTATTGTCCTATAGCCTTATTTTCTCCACTGGCAAAAATAATGGAAAAATGCATCCATAGGCAACTACTTCACCACCTAATCCAAAACAACTTACTTGCCAACTGTCAGCATGGATTTAGGCCATTCCACAGTACTGTCACTGCCCTGTTATCCTTTACAGACTGCATTAACAAAAACTGTACCAACAACATTCTTTCCTCTGCACTCTTTATCGATCTTTCTAAAGCTTTCAATATGGTTAACCTCCAGGTACTTATAAATATAATCCATTTCACTTGAAGCACTGGCTTTAAAATGGTTCCAATCATACTTAGACAATAGACAGCAGGCTGTGCTATGGGATAATAATCTGTCTACCTACCTCGCCATTCCCCTTGGTGTCCCTCTAGGCTCCATATTAGGTCCACTTCTATTCTCCATTTTTATTAGTGACCTACACTCAGCAGTTCCTCAAGCTACCTGTGTACAATACGTGGACAACTCCACAATAATATGCTCAGCCACTCCTCCATCTGAACTACAGTCCCTAACCCAAAAGACAATCAATACAGTAGAAAAAAGGTTTTTAAAGCGCTGCCTCCTCTTGAACCCCCAAAAAACAAAACGTTTGCTTTTTAGTCCAACCCAGAAGTCCACCCCAGTAGATTTTACAGTCATATCTAATAACGGCACTCTCGTATGTTCTGACCCAAACACCAAACTCTTAGGAATAACAATAGATAGCAACCTTAACTTTGATACTCATATTAACAACACAATAAAAACAGTCAATAAGAAATGGGGGCCCCTCTACAGAATCAAACCCTACCTTACACCATTAGCTAGAACCACTATTGCCCTCACTCAATCTCCACACACCTCTATGCTTCACCTATATATATACTAATCTGTCAAAAAGTAACCTCAACAAACTGGCAATCTCCTACAATAATATTGCTAGATTTGCCACTGGTACTCCATTTAGAACCCATCATTGTCTTAATCTAAAGCAGCTAGGATGGCCAGAGTTACAAAATCACCTTCAATTTCACCAGCTTACTATTGCCCATAACACCCTTTATCAACCTACCAATACTCCAATACTCTCTAGCCTCATTACCCCTTACAACAATCTACAAAACGTATGTTCCTCAAAAAAAAATACTTGTTTGTACAAGCAAATCCAACAACTTGGCAGGCGACTCTCTGTTCTCTAACACTGTTGGAAAACACTGGAACCTACTTCCCACTGAACTTTTATTACTGTCTTCAATAACACTTTTCAAACATAAACTGAAACTATATCTTAGAACACATTGGTTATGCCCCTGTACTAACACTGACTAGCTCACCATCTTTATACTAATGGCTACTCCTCACCTTTTACTCTTCTGTACAAACTCCAGACTTCTCCTTAAATAACCAAAGAGACCATGATCTTGTAATTTTAAGTTACTGTATATATGTATATAGATACATCTTTTATGCATAAAACTTTTTTAGTGTTTGTGTTAAGATTGTTAAAAGTAATGTATTTTTGCTAACATCATCTGTTATATTCTTGTACTGTTGCAACATTTTTTTTATTATAATTGTGTGTGTTGGAGCTTATCTCCCTGGGCCTCTACTGAAAATGAACATGTATCCAGTTAGACTAGGCCGGTCAACAAATAAAATAAAACAAAAATAAATAAAATTTTTGAACTTCTTTTTTTATTGATGATTGCATAAGATTTACACTTTTCTCTGTTGAATATCTACAATTTTGAATAGCTAATCACATTTTATCCAAATATAATTTTTCTAAAATTATATCTAGAGGATGAAGTGCCAAAATAATAAACTTCTTTCTTTAAAAGCAGCCATTGTAGTTGTTTTAAAATTGCTTATATTATTTTGTGTGTAAAGCTATAGGGAATATTAAGAATAACCAAACTTTATATTCTGGGTATATATATATATATATATATATATATATATATATATATATATATATATATATATATATACTTTCTAAAATCAATCAATGTCATGGGGTAGTAACAGGAATTTATTAATTGATTTTGATTTTCCAATAAATAGTTGTTTAATAACCAGAGAAAGTTATTGTTAATTATCTTATTATGACGTGCATATATTAAATGGTTAGATTTTAAACAAATACTCTCTTGTATTTCTTTCCATTTGGCAGTGTAACTATTATTCATCCAAAATGTAAGTGTCTTCATGATAGTGGATAAAAAATATAATTCTAGATCAGGAATGCTTATCCTCCATAAGTCCCAACTTCCTAAGTGGTAAATAAGAGCCAATCTAGGTTTGCTTGGGTACCAAAGAAATATCTGATGTACTTCTTATGGGTGGGGATTGCTAATGATTGTATTATATATAATATTTTTGGCAGTATTTTCATTTTTATTACAGAAAATCTCTGTTCAGTGGTAAATAAAAATTTGTTCCATTTATCTATAAATTCTTCAATATTTTGTAATGCATTCCAGTAAATTATATTTATTATGTCATTAATGTTTTTAGCTAGGAATATTCCTAAATATTTTATTTTATCATCCTATATCATATATTTAGAAAATGTTTCTTCCATTTCATCTATATTAGAATTTATACATAGAATTCTTGTTTTGTTTTTTGAATGTAAGACAAGATTTAGATTGAAATACATTACTGGATTCCTGATGGTCCTGAAATAAGTTACACAAAAGGTAAGGGCAAAATCATCAAATTTAACAGTAAGACAGGGGATACTACATGTCCTCCTCTATATGTGGATTAATTGTACGTTCAGAAAGAATGTGGATGACAGATCCAAACTGAGCTTATCACTGTAGCTATCTTCAACCCCCACCCTCAAAAAAGGCATGTGACATAGAAGTAATTTTTATTTCAATTGTTTTATTATACAGTGCTATTCAACTGGTCATATAACAAAGCCTGCCTGGAAGCTCCTATTAGGACTCAAAGGGAGTGGTGCCCCCATCAAATACATGCTGTGGTCAACTCTGCTGTTACCTCTCATTTTGGAGGATATTCACCAGGAACTCTTCATTGGGAGGGATGAGAAAAGGTACTGTAGTAGGCCCTCCCCTGGTTACC
Source organism: Protopterus annectens (assembly GCF_019279795.1). Taxonomy (NCBI): domain Eukaryota; kingdom Metazoa; phylum Chordata; order Ceratodontiformes; family Protopteridae; genus Protopterus; species Protopterus annectens. The sequence goes on along the minus strand of NC_056728.1, from coordinate 1,435,877,135 downwards.
CTTTGGTCTTGGGAAACAGTAGCTGCTTGCTACTGTTCAGAGATAATCATATCAATGGGCCTGTGGCACACCTGTTCATATGCCTGGCTGTGGCCACCCACAGAATTGATGTTAGTAACAATCTGCTGCAATACTCATAGCCTTTCTGGTATATTGGGTCAACTCTTCCCCAACAGAAATGTCCCATGTTGACAGAGACCGTGAGCTATGATATTGTTCTCCACTTCAATAAAAGGGGGTCTCTGCCTCACTGATACTTTTTGGCCTGAAAGACAATCGCATGAAAATACACATAGATATCATATAACTACAAAGTAAATGTTTCCAGATAAAACTGTAAAGGTAGGCAGTCAGTAGTACCCACTGGAAAAACATAAAGCAGTCTACAGATGTGCAATACTAGCAAAAGGCAGGATGCAAAACAAGGAGAGCAGAAAAAGCAACATAACCTTGTATGTGCCCTAGCAGTAACTCAACTGTGCTCCCCCAAAAAAGAACAGTCTTTTCTAGTTTGTGATATAACAGTAATGTTTCTTTGCTCCCCCAGCCACAAAAGAGCGGCACATGAACCATTTTGCTAATAAAACATCTTTGAAATGCTAAAAATGCTTTCAAAGGACCTGTCCCTGAAACATTTGTACATATATAGCACACAGCTTTTTTTATTTTTATGTATTGTCAATCATGTGTACATAGAAATGGCTTGGCAAATATGGCCATGCCATCAGTACACCTCTAACTAATGCATACAGTGTAAAAGTCTTTGCTTCACATTATTCATTAATATATTCCAGCATATGCATTATGTAGGTAATAAAATTGGAGCATATATCCTGGAGTTTAATACTCCTCTGTAAAGACATCTTTGAAACAAATTTGTTTTTATGAAGTCCTGCAAATGTGTAGCAAGTGTCCTCACCATCAGTTTGTTAGCTACACCTTTGCCTTTTTATAATGGAGTAGTTTATTAACAGATTCAGTCTGTCTTAGGTTGTATTTCAGATATGCTAATTACAGCATTAGCAGCTAAATTGCATGCTATTCAACCAATCTGGTGGAGTTATTCAACAAATTATAAAGCGACCATGTAGACTCCATGCTATTTTTTTCTTGCGGATTTCACAAGCAGTGGAGTACAGACACAGACAGAATGTTAGGAAGTGCTGCTGCTTAATGCCATTTGTATATACTACAGGCTGCAGGCAATGCTTCTGCTGTTGCCAATAGGCCTAAGTCAAGATGGAGAAGAGATTTCAGGCCACGATTAACTTATCACAACATGCATAACATGGAAATTGTAGAGTACTAAAGAGTAGACATGGACACAATATCAGAATTCTGTGACCTCTGCTGGCTTCAACTCAGAGCCAGAGCTTTTTCCTACCCATGTACTGGCTGTATACTGTTTGCATCACAGTCAGCCCTGAACTAGCACTGTGGCAACTGCTGCATTTACAATGTAAGTCCTGAAAATGTACTGTATTGTATAGTAATATTATGGCATGTCCTTATATTTCATCACTTGGTACTGAAAGTAAGTAAAAGGTGGTAGATTTGTACAAAAATTAACGTAACATGTGACAGCAGAGAGTTATTTGACTTGTATGTGACCATTAGTAAGTAGAAGGCCTCAGGCATCATAGATTCAGACATTGATACCTCTCTAAAGTACTGATGATTACTGCATGCCTTCAGTTTAGCACCATACGTTTGCAATGGAAAATCATAACAGAGAAAAGTTAGAAAGTAATGAGATACATTGCAGTTTCGGACTCCACAACCCTCACAAGATCAAACAGGCAGGATACAAAACAAGGAGAGTAATAAGAACAACATATTCTTATTTGTGCCATAACATTAGCTTAGCCTGCCTCTACCCCCCTCGAAAGAACAGTGTACCCTTGCATGCACCATAACAGGAGTCCACCTTTGCTCCCTCCCAAAAGAGCAGTCTATGCTTGTTTGTGTCATCCAACCTGCCCTTCATGTGATGGCAACTTCATATCATAGTATTCCCAGTTAATATTCTCACACATTATAAGGTAAATGGCATATACTGGCTTACACACTGCATGCCTCTGAGTACTGGTCAGATAATTAATGAATGACCAAAAAACAAAAGACGTAAGACAGAGATGTATATTTCTAAAGAATAATCATAACAGGTCTGTGATCATTAAGTGTACTACATCCAAATATAATAAATATAATACATTTACAAATAACATGTTATGCCTTGTATCAGTGTATATTCAGTTGCACTCAGTTGTGTGAGGAATTACTTAATTTATTTGCTGCAATACTGTTTGTGTGGCAAAGATGGATAAGGCACCCATCCTGTTTTCGAAAGGTGCATTGGAGTAAGAGTTGGGATACACACTTATGTAGACATATCTCATGGGTACTAACATTTTCTACTGTGTATGTCATAGATTGATTTTCCTCATTTCAATTCATTCTCATTTTTTTAAATTTAATTTTTTTTTTTTTGAGGGGGCAATTGTTTGCATTATGCGCTGCTTAGCACAAATGTGTTTGGCTATTCTCATCTGGTTTGCTCACAGAGTGACAGTGCATAACCGGATCAAATGACCCACCAGGTAGTAGACAGGAACCACTAACATAAACTTGATGCATTCAATTAAGACTATTGGTCATCTCACAAACACATTACCCGGCAGTGCTTGCTCTTGCCTACTGTGTTTGCACGATGGTAAGAGATGTACAACACTTTTAAATGTTGCAAAACCCAAAAAGTATGCACTCTTAGTAAGCTCTATACATGCAATTGGTAGAAAAAATATCATTCTACATTGGTCTTGATCTGTAGTTGGCATGGCAGGCATTCATGGAGAGGTTTTTGATTTTGTGCTCAAAGATGAGGTGTCCAGGAGTCCAAAGTATTTGTTGGACTCTTAGTGAATGAACATGTGCCCAGACTTTTGCAGTGGGACTATAGTGGCTTAGATTATAAGTCAGAGGCATGGATTAGTGTTGCCTGGGCTTTGGCCAGTGCTACTGGTATCCCCCACACTGGTGAACAATGTAGGAATCACTACAGAAACCTCTGGATGAGGAAGATTGATACCCTGAACCAAAGGATCAAAGAATGTAGGACTGGGGGCACCCCAGAGATGTGTAAGTCTCACTTACAGAGACAACTTATAAGAGTTAAAAGCTGGATATAGTCAGGATCGACATTCATAATGGTATTCTGTTCTGTTTTTTCCATGCCATCACAAAAGAAGAACTGAATGTGTGAACCCATGCCACTAGATTGGGTTGGATGCAAGAAGCATGTGGTACATATGCATCCTAACAGTGCTGTTATTGAAGCATTAAAAATAAAGACACCTTTATTGGTTTATTATACAGTTGTATCAAATTCAAAATTCACCTAAACCTGAATGCATGCTTTAGTCTGGAGGCCAAAACAACAGTTCATTATTGTGCAGTAGTCAGATGTTGTGAGTTCAAAAAATACACTTCTCAAAGATACAGTACTGTTAAGTTTTCATCGATATTGCAATCTACCCAACTGTGCTGTGGGAAAAAAAACAAAAATAAAAAAAGAGAAGATAAGGGTTGAGGTGAAACAAAGAAAAAGGAGAATATTAATAATTTCATATTTGACATACAAACCATTGATACCATTATTTGACTCTATTCTGTTACCTTTAATTTTAAAACTACAAACTCCTAACACATTTCTTCATTACTTTTAAGACTACCCAGTTCATAACAGAGGCACACTATAGTATGGATTGAAGCCACCAATCCTTGATTTGTGCATATATTGCACACATGTGTTCCAGTTATACTGATTACAGTTTACAGAAGACTTTTTGTGCCACTGGTATAGAGGTCTGAAGTTACATTGCAATAATGATGAAAACCTGAAAGCATTGTATATTTGGGAAGTGTGGTTTTTGAAACCACAACTGCTGACTACTATCTAATACTGTACTGTTATTTTGTCATACAGACTACTGCATGCATACTTTCCTTTTACAGTTTTGAGATGCATGCTCACTGTTATTGGAGAATATGGAACTATTGCATTGTACTACAGACTAACACATGCATACTTTCTTTTACAGTTGAGATTTGCATACTCAATTTGATACAAGTGTATTAAATACCAATTAAGTGGTCCTTAACTTTTAATACTACTAGATTATTATTAAAATTATTATAATTATTAAATTACCATTTAGAACAGTGCTATTCTGATGCATACATAATGCATGCTTCTCACATCCTTAACAAAAACACAGCATGGGACCTAATATTCAAGGAACATAGTTGTTGAAAAAAACAGAATACCTTATGAATACCAGTTTTGACTATAATCAGTTTTTAACTCTTGCAATTACTTACTGAAATTGATATGTTCACATCTGTGGGGTATCTTCTGTACTAAGTTCCTCAATCCAGTGGTCGAGGGTATTCCGCTTCCTCCTCTAGAGATCATCAAAGTGATGTTTGCATTGCTCACCAGTGTGGCAGATGCATGTTGCACTGGTCAAAGCCCTGGCAATACTATTCCAGATTTCAGACTTGTATTCTGAGTCTGAATAGTCCAACTGCAGCAACCGGGGCCCATGCTCCTTAACTAGGAGTCCAGTAAAGAATCTGGACTCCTGAACACCCCACCTCTGCACTCAGAAGTGTACTCTGTTACCAGTAACACCAGAAATGTCTACCATAGCTCAAGCTCAATGTAGAATGAGCATTTCCCACCAATTACATTTTGTATCCTGATGTTTTCCTGCCAAATGCACATCTTGCCCTTACTGAGAGTGCGCAAATTTTGGTTTTGCAACATTTGAAAACATTGCACAATGCTTACCATCTTGCAAACATGGTAGGTGAGGGTCCGCATTGCTTGGCACCATGTTTGCCTGATGTTAAGTGATGCTCAACAGTGGCAAGCACTGTGGCTGTTTGGGTCCTGTCTGCAACCTGCTCGGTCCATTACTCTAGTCTGTGCTCTGCTGCACTTCAAGCAAACCGGTTGAGCATAGCCAAACACATCTGTGCTAAACAGCACATTGCACAAGCATTGGCCTAAAAAAAATGGAGACATAGTTGAAATGAAGAAAAACAATCTATGGCAGTGCACCATACAAATTTTAATGAAGAAAACTCAAATAAGGGAAAAGCAATTGTCTTGCTATCCTCCAATCTGCTTTCATGGCCAGCAATCTTGCACAGAAATGGTATCTGCATCATACCTCCCAAATGTCCAGAATTTTGCAGAATGTCCAGATGTTTGCATCATATTTTTGGACTGTTCCTTGTAAAATGTGTAGTTTTCTGGAAAATCACTGAAGATTGAAGTCAATACATAATAACCTACATTTCAGTTTCATACTTCATATCCTTCAGAAAATGCATGATAACATAAATCCTATTATTCTACCTATTTTCTATGGTTATAAGAAAAACATAGTAAATCTCTCCATATTTGTGGCCCTTTGTCCCCTCATTATTTTAGTCTTTGTCCAGATCTCTTGCACTAAAAGTTTGTGACGTACAACCACAATCATATTACAGGTTTTGCGGCCAGCAACACTGGTGCAAGCCACTAAACCTTGCTTACGTGCGCTGTGCATCATTAATATGCATGGCACAATGCTGCACGATGAGCAGTATAGTGTATGCAAAAACACTCCATGTAGGCTCTGCGAGGAACCTACACTGAGTTTATTGAATCCGGGAGATGCTCAGAGCTGATTAAAATAAATGAAACATTGAAGGAGTTTATCAATTCAAATAGCAAAAAGCTAGAAAAATGGAAGAAGATTTAAAAAGCTATTTAGATGAACTGATAAAACTGCAAAAATCAGAGGTCAAAATGAAGAAAAGGCTTACTGAGTATGAGACTGCTCAAGAAGAGATGTTTCAAAAACAGTATAGTTAGAGGACAGAACAAGCAGGGAAAACCTGAGATTTTTTGCTGTGTTAGAGAAACTGGAAGGCACAGACTGTATTCATTTTATGAAAGCACAAAAGTTAACTGAACTGATATTCAACAGCAAGATTTGTTAAATGAAAGGGCATATCATGTGGATACTGTAAGCCTGTCCATGAGAAAGCAGCCAAGACCTTTATTAGCAAAAGTTTAGTCATACCAGCAGAAAGAGTTGATCCTGACAAAAATGTGTCTGAAGAGCAAAACATTAAAAACTGGAGACATTAGAGTGTTTGTGGAAAATGATTATTCAGTGTACACCAGACAGAAGAAAAACAAATTTATCCCAGCAATCAGGGAATGTTGAGAGGCAGGTGTGAGCCTCAAGCCTCTGTATCCAGTTGTCTTCAGAATATTTTTTCCTGGAGGATCAAATTCATTTTTAAACACCTTTATTGAATTATCTCTTGTGACATAGGCAAACTTAAATTTATATAAAAGAAAACAAGCCATTTTAACATGTTCACAGTTCCAAACATTGTACATCACATATATTATTATGTACAATATAATCAAGCCAACATTACATGAATTGCTCAGTTCATGGCTTCCCTTAGACCTCATTCCTCCTCCAAAACATTTTTTCTGCATGTATTGTTCCCACAATTTTAATTTTTTCTTACGTAATTTGTTCCTACCCTTTTCTAAAGATCCCACTTCCAGTTCTTTTATCTCTGTTGCAATATTCAGTACCTCAAACATGGCTGGCTCAGGATTTGATTTACATTATCCACTAATTGTTTTTTTTGAAAGCCACCAGAATTAAGGCTTTACTATGTCTAGGCAATTCAGGTCCTGTATCCCAGGCCAAAAATCATTTCATAGTTACACCCATTTGCTCACCCAATATTTCAGAGTACTCTGTAGGGAATTTTTTTAAGTCTGTAAATTCATTACATTGTTAAACATATGTTCCCAGTTACATCTTTCTTTACCATTACACTTCCAACATTTGCCATATACCTTAGTTAAAATTCTTTGGTAACTGCTTGGGGTATAAAAATACCTATACAAGCATTTCCAAGCAAAAATCATAAATCTTCTAGATGTTGTTCTATATTTAGGAGCCATAGATATATAGTTTCATTGCTTCCTTTTGAGTTTCTTACCCTGTCTCTCTTTCCTATCTTTTTGAAGCTCCACTGATCAATTTCTATAATTATCATGCAATATTTTATGAGCCCTATTGATTATCCTTTTAACAACAGCTTCTGTTCTATATTCAACTAAAAATTCTGTCAGTGCAGGTCTTTTACTTAGGATTTGCCTATCCCTTTCTCTTTACTTATATTCTGATATCAATTCCTGATAGGAAATGCAGTCTCTAGCCTGCACTCCAAATGTCTTCTTGGCCTCCTCCCATTCTATTACCTTTTCCTGTCTATTTGTTACCTATATCTTGGTTCATTTACAAGTTTCCTTCAGTAAATTCCAGTTGCTTATTTTCCACTAGTTGCAGTCATCCCTATCAGCAATCTCCATTCTCCATTCCCACATTGGCATAGTTATTAGAATACTTTCTGCTACTTTATGAATTTAATATTCTGTATGACTGCTATTATTCTCCTTAATGATCTGAATCAAAATCCCACTCTCTCGTTATTTCTTGAATTCACCTCTGCTTCTTCATCATACCTTTCCACTTTGAATTGTAGCTTTCTGCTTCTGTTATGAATATGAGTCTTAACTGTGCAGCTATAAAATAACCATTCAAATCAGGTAATCCTAAATCCCTTTGTTTAATGGGAAGGATTAACTTATTTCATTTGACTATTGCCCTCTTCCTCTCCCAGATAAAATCACAAACTCTATTAATTGCTATTCACAACATCTCCTCTGGTTAATAAATGTATGTCTGTCCTCTGTATAAATCTAAAGAGACTAAAAATATTTTTACTGCTTGTATCCATAGACAAGAGCTTCCAGTTTCTCAGTTTTTGTATTATCTTTTCCTTAGTTTATTTCCACATATCTTTAGCAGCCGTAACATAATCCTTTTTAATCCATCCTAAATACTTCAATTTGCTATGCCCTCATAAATATGGGTGGGTATTCCTGAACCAGTTCATGTGAGGGTACATAGTTTACAGCTATAGCCTTTGTTTTATCTATACCCCCCCAAAAAAAACATGAAACCTTTTCAGAATGTTTCACAACACTGAGGTGTCCTTTTCTGGTTTTCAGGTACAAAATAATATCATCTGCAAATGAGGTAAAATGTTCTTGACTACCATACCAATTATATCTCTGATTTTCTGTGTGCCTTATTTTCTTTTCCAGTGGTTCAAAATATAACACAAATAACAAAGGAGGAGGAGGACACAGGTGCCTGTTTTTTTTTTTCTGTTCAGACACAACGTATCAGAGAGGAACCTTCTCAGTCTGATTTTTGCTTCTGATACTTCATATTTAAACCTAATTAACTTTAATATTGTATAGGGGAATGCAAATGCTTCCATTGCCCTACTCATAAAATCCCAGCTTATTCTGTTGAATGCTTTCTATGCATCAAGACCCACCAACAACAGTGGCATTTTCTTACATTCTGCATCTGTCTGGATCATCATTGTTCTGTTAAGGTTTCCAAATGTTGCTCTCCCCTTAACAACACCACAGTGATCCATATCTAGGAATTCTTGCAATACCTTTGACATTCTTTTAGCTATTATATAGCACAGAAGCAGTTATCCATCTCTTGCAACTTCTGATGAGTGCCTACATCTTTTGACCTACATAGAGCTAGAAATCTAAATCTCTTCTGCAACACAACAGAACTGTTTGCCTCCATCCATTAGTAGTAGAGTGGGCAGTCCTGGGATATATTTTTTGTTTCCTATCCATAGATCTAGGCTGATCTTGAATATGGACAGGGATGACATTTATTTTATGCAGATAGGGAGTCTGTTCCATAGCAGTAGTACCTTCTGTAAGATATATGATGTTGCAGAAGAGAGTTAGATCTCTCGACTTAGTATTTCTGATGCCATTTCACTTGCTGATATGCAGTGTCAGAGGATACCTTTTACACCAAGGCTTTGAGTCAGTCCAAGTAGAACATGTTGCTTACATACCTCTCAGATTTTTGCAGAATTTCTAGAGTTTTGCCTCACATTTTTGTTCTTTTCCTCATAAAATTCTGTTTTTCTGGCAAATTGTTGCCAAATGTTTGAGGATTGAAGTCAGAAAATAATGACAGATATCTGAGTTTCATACTTCATACCCTTCAGAAAATTCATGCTAAGGCAAAATCTGTTATCCTATCAACTTTCTACATTTGTAAGAGCAATAATTAAAAATTGTCCCTATTTTTGGGCCTTTGTCCGCTTATTATTTATGGCTTTTTTTCAGATTTCTTGCTCTAAGAGGTTGAGAGGTATAGTTGTTTAGGCCTTGTATCCTTTTAGTAAAGTACCTCCATGACCGTTTCAGTTGCTGCATAGTTCCCAAACCCTGAACAACTTGGTCAACTTTTAGGTGCGTATTATCAATGTGGTAGTTCCCTGGGGTAGATGACTTACAGGATAAAATAATGCATTTTTTTTTTTTTGGCATTTAGTTTCAGTCCATGATTTTGGCACCAATTATTTATTTGGGACAAACCTTCCTGCAGGATGGTGAAGTCATTTGGGGATTTAATAACTGCTCCTAGCTTGCAGCCATCTGCAAACTTAGTCAGCCAGAGCCCTTTAGTATTGGCTTTTTACTTCAGAAAAGTAGATGCCAAATAAAAGTGGTCCCATCATAGAACCCTGAGGGACTATACTGGTGACTGATCTCTTTGTGGAGGTAGCCTCCCCTATTTTGATTATCTGTATCCTATCTGAGAGACAGTTGGCAATGCAATGGGTGGCATAGGGGTTTAATCTCAGTTTATTTAGCTTTCCTACTATGTCTGAATGGGGAATTGTGTCATTAGCTATGACCAGGTTGAGGTATGCAGTGTGTACCATTTTGCCTTCATCCATTGCTTTGGTGACCTTTCCAAAAAATCCACCAGGTTGAGTAAGCATGACCTGCCTTTGATGAATCCAAACTGAGGTAGGTCCAGTGTTTGGAGGTTCCCAGTATCCTGACTGATTAATTCCTTGATAGTCTTTCCATGGATTTGCATATGATGCTGATCAGATGTATAGGTCTGTAATTGCTGGGTCTGTGCAAGGTCCTTCCTTATGCAGGGGAATGACTATGGCTGTTCTCCACTCAGTTGGTGAAAAACTTGTATGGAAACTGAAGTTAAACAGTGTTGTTAAGGGGTTGACTAAGCCATGCTTTATGCTATTTAAGATGCATCCAGGGATATTGTCAGGAATCATCAATTCAGTATTTTAGCTTTTGATAACACTTTTAGGACTCGGTCTTGTTTGATAGCTGGAGGTGAGCAATTTTCAGGTATACCTTGAGGGAGAGATGGAAGGGAATGAGGGGTAAAGCTAAAGCTAAATTTATCAGCCAGTGGGTTCCCTATATATTCAGCCTCAGTGTAGGTAATATCATTCATAATAAGCTCAGCGCATTGCTGCATTGTACTTTTGACATTACAAACATAACTAAAAATGCTTTGTGAATGTTTTGACTTGGGTAGCTATTTTAGTCTCAGACTTGAATTTGGTAGATTTTATTAAGCTCCTGCATTAGCAAGCTCTTCTTCTTACTTTTGGTCAATATTTTTTTCCTTTTATTATACAGCTTATTGATATTATGGTTCCACCATGTAGGTTTGTTTCTGGGGTTTGCCCTGCACTTGTTTCTACAGGGTAAGCTGCATGTTTACATGCCGGTATAGTGTGGTGGTGTACATTTTGGAGTTAATTAAGTTTGGTGGCGACTGTGAAGCTTGCCTATGTATCACTTAGGAGTAGGTAGCTTGTTTTAAATACATTTCTAAAAGTACCTTGGGTAGAAGGGATCTCTGGTTATTTTGAATGAGACTGTTTATGCATGGGATGGTGCAAGATGATTTCATATAAGTAAGGACAAGATCCAAGATGTTATTCCCCCTATTGGGTACTCTGACTAATTGTTTCAGGGCATTTATTTATGTATTTATTTACTGACATTTAATTATTGGGAAAGTCTGACTGGATAGAAGCCCATTTTCAACAGAGGCCCAGGGAGAAAAGCTCCACATCACTACAAAACATTTTTATTGACAAAGTCCAGGAATCTCTATGCTTGTGCACTAGATGTGGCGTAGGTTTCCTTGTCTATAGTGACTTCAATCCTTAATGAGTTGCAAGAAAATCACAAATTTTATTAGAAAAAGACAAAATATATGAGTCAAAAGTCTGGAAATTCTGCAAAAATTTGGACAATTAAGTGGTATGTTACTTTAGTATTTATTTTTGCCCCAAGCTGGCAGTCAGTATAGTCATGACATCTGCTATGTTATATATGAATGCCCTAAGATCATTTCTATTTTTGTCATTATATTCAATCATGTATACATATCTTAAAATCTCTTTAAAACTACATTTTTCATGTCGTAGTGATTTTCTTTCAAATTAAGATGGTTAGAATAATGTTGTGGTTAGTGTCCCGTGCAAGGAGATACAATGAAACTTACATAGGTGCCAGGGTTAAATATAACACACTGCTGACTAGGTCTCTAAAATGTAATCAGTAGTTCGTGATTCCAAGCTTTTGCATTTAAAGACTGAGAGTGTGGTAGCCTGAGGATTTCTCTTTTCCATGGGAATCACTGTTTTTGGAATCTATATGCATAAGTAGCAGGGCATGGAAGCACAGCACCCTGTACTGGAATGGTGCAAGGCCACATCCTCCAGCAAAAACACTTTTTTTATTATTCAACACTGAACAAGCACGCTTTTGTTTGAACCACCATTCTCTCTTGTGATCACACTTTTGAGTGGCATCACAACAGCACTGGACATTAGTCATGGTACCTAGTTACATCCCATGAATATTAATAGTATTGGTTTTGATGATTTCTTTTAGATTTCTTTCCGAATATAAGGGATCCAGGACATGTATGGTTTGTTATTATATTCTACTCACCAGAAGGTGAAAAACACCACAACTGTATTTCAGAATTAAAGTCACGCAATCAGTGCTGCTGCTTCTGTCTCTACGTGTCTTTAGAGTAGATGTGTCCAACCTGCGGCCCCGCGGGCCGCATGTGGCCCTCAGAGCTCTGCCATGCGGCCCTCTACCTCTAACTCCAACATCGATGTACGCATGCCCCAAAACACCTTTTTGTTGTGTTTTTCGTGCCCGTGACCTGTAATTCTAACATTGGTGTGCGCATGCACCAAAGCATCCTTCTAGTTTTGATTTTTTTGCACCAAAGAAGGGTCTGTGTGTTCACGCCATTATTTTGTGCCAAAGAATCAATGTGTGTGTTCTTGCTGAAGAGGGACTCGTCTATGGATTTGCCGCCATTGCCTTTTAAAGAGACAGCACTTAACCTGTGTTAATAGCTAAGTATGGTGTGAGTGAGTGCATGCATGAAAGCAGAATGTTTGTGTGCGTGAAAGTAGAAGTGTGTGTGTGTGTTTATGTGTGCATGACAGAGACATAGAGAGACACATGCACAAAGAGGCTAACGTACAAACAAGTTAGCTAACAAATGAATTATACATTAAAAGTACACTTTCATTAAATTGCAGCTTTCCTGACAGTGAGAGTGTTGTATTGAATATGAAATCATACCTCTCAACTGAATGGATTTTCGAAGAATGTCTGGATTTTTGCCTCATCTTCCAATTGTGTCTTTTGCTTAGGAAATAAAAGTAGTCACCCAAGGTAATGCAGTCCCAGGGAGTAAGACTGAGACAGCAGCCTAGGGTTAATAGGTCAGTAGTGGATTGACTAATGTGGGACTGTAGCATATAAAGTTTATTATTTTTTTTTGACAAACAAAAAATCACCCAGTACTGTCTTGTCATTGGTGGGTTCTAGGCAGTGGTAGATTGGACAACAGTAAGCATATCTTTGGTGGATCATCAATACTGGCAAATCAGGTGGGCACAATGTCATTTTTTAAATGTTGGGTGTTTTAGTGTGTATATGTGTGTTTGTGCTGGGAGTGCTGCAACAGTAGATGATTATTAAAGACAGAGACTTACAAACTGTGGAGAATATGTTTCTTTGTTTCAAAACCTGATACCTGGGTACTAGGCATGCCAAAAATAAATTTTTTTAAGACAGCTTCTTGCCATTTACAGTGGGTGGATATTTACATTTAATGGACAATGTTAGCAGTATGAGTGTGGTCCTGTAGGGATCTGGAGGATACCAAGTCTACCACTGCCAATGTCTTGTAAAGTGACCTGGAAATGGTTATTGGGATGTTACTGAAAAAATACAGCAAGTGGGCTTTGAAATGTAGTTTAATTAAACAAGTGCACTTGCAATTTACAGGCCATAATTTAATTTATTTCAGGTAGTCTAGATCCTGGTAGATTGTATACCATTACACTTAATTAGGGAGAGGTGTCATTCTGTGGAAATAAGCAGCCCTAGTTTCAGTGAAAGCTCTGTGGTTGTTTGCAGGTAGAAAGTTGCAGGATGTGGATCCAATGTGTTTTACTATTTTTAATGGATTTGTCATTTCAAAGTATGGTTTTCTTTGTTGCAAAAGAAAGCAGGATTGAATGGGCCATATAAAGCTTAACTGACAATAATGGGATAGAAACATCATACGTGATGTATAATGTTTGCAGCTACACTTGTTTCAATGGTGCCTGTGATGCATAACTATTTTTGGGCCTGTGTCCCAATTTTATTTTTCGCTTTGTCCAGAATTCTTGCTCTAAGGTTGAGAGGTATGGTTCCATGCTAAATCAGATGGTTATATTTACCTTGGGAGACTTTTCAGCATAATTATGAGAAACAGAGCATTTTTAATATCTCCACTTATTTCCAGTATAAATTGCCATGTAACCTTGCAAATAACTTTCTTATTAAGCTACTTTAATTATTTTGGAATTGACAGGTATGCTTCATTTGTTCGGACATAAGCGTAGTGTGCTGTGACTGATTTCTTGCAGCAGTCTGTGGTTTACTTATCACAATAACTTTAATGTGTTTCTGAGTGTGTGATCAATTTAACAGTTTTAAAGATGTTTTCCAAAATTAAATAAATACATAATAAATAAAAAAAAGTAATCCTTTCTTCACTTTGAGCTATTGACAAAGTCTTGGAATTTGTTTTTTGTTCAAAAGCGATGGTCAGCATTACAGCTTAGTAAACGGTCAGACTGTGAATAACTTCTGCACGTCTGAATGTCAAATGGCTTTAGATTGTAGGTGAGTTATATGTTTACTCCAGTATGTAGTATGATCTTAGAGAGTTTATAGATTTCTTATTGATTTAATTTTTGCTGAGCAGTTGTTTGTTAATTTATTGATGGTCCTTTTGGTGGTGGGAAATTGCATGGATAAATCCATCTCTATTATGATTTTTTTTCAGATATTTTGACTTCCAGACAATTTCAATCAGTGAGACTGTGTCATGTGATCACTGAGGTTGCCTATTTTACAAGTAGGGGCTCCGTGTGTGTGTGTGTGTGTGTGTGTGTGTGTGTGTATATATATATATATATATATATATATATATATATATATATATATATATATATATATATATATATATCTATATATATATATATGTAAGGGAGAGAGATTTAATATGTATACTGAATATATTTTTGCAAATGGAATTCTTTGTTAAATAGGCCCCTCTTCTTAGACAAGTAGACATGAGTAACCAATATTAGATCTTAGCCATCCAGCTGGGAAAGTTTAGTATGTGGATTTTCCTTCCGGTTTGATGAAGGCTATGCTACTTACTTAAGGAGTACATTCATGGCTATCCACCCAGTTGTAGTGTTGTTGAACTACATTGTTTGATAATGAGAGGAGCTTTTTACAGAAGTTGAAAGTTTTTGTGTCAAGAACCTGTCCATACAAAGTGGCTTGTTTATGTTGCAATGACGGTTGTGGTCTTTGTAGTGAGTGCTTTAAATATAACCAGTATTTCTGAGGTGGAGAAAGTCTCTTAAGGCAGGATCTTTCTTAGCCTGGGAAGCAAGCCAGTGATGAAATTTATAGGGGCCAGTGAGAGACAGAGGAAAGCAAGAAGCTTTTTAGTCTATTTGGATAACTAAGTGAACTCAGTCCTTTGATCTTTTTTTGTCAGAAATGGTTGTAGTCTTTCTTTTGGCAGGGTGTTTTGCTGAGGCACTTGCCAAAAGGGGTGTTGCGCTCAATAATTGCTCTTGTAAAGGAAGAATACAGGGATGTTATGACCTCCTTGTCCCTGGATGAGATACCCTTACTAATGAGGTGGGCCATGTAAAAAGCTTTCCGTACAACGGAGACAACGTGGTGGTCAAAAGTCAGGTTTCTATCAACCTGGGTGCCTCACGACTGATTGCACGCTTACAACATTGTTATTAATGTTATAATTTGTGGGGACATCACTCTCCTCAAAGGGGATGATAATGCATTTTTTGGCATTTAACTTGAGGCCATGTTTCTGGCACCAGTCATTTGTTTGGGTGAGACCCTGTTGTAGCTTATTCAGAATTGTTTTATTAAGTCAGTAATGTGAATTATTTACTTTATTGCAAATTTGTTGGCTTATTTTTGTGGATTATAGTATTGTAGGACTGCTAATGTTGACACTGTATGTAGATGGACTGCTGGAGTGGTTTTCCCAGTGAGAAATAATACTGCTGTAGTGAATATCTGTTTATTTGTAAAAAAAAAAATCTTTGTATTAACTAAGATGTTAGAGTTAACTGTTAGATTAGAGAATTAAAATCAGAATGAGAATTAGAATTTTAAGGCAAATCTGCATTTATTACATTTATTAATTGTTCGAATGCACCTACAGTACAGCCAGGAAGTTGACTTTGGTCTCCCGTGGCAGCAAAAGAGTTAACTATATGATATATTTTATATGCGGCCCCAAGACAATTTCTGCTCACTCAATGCGGCCCCGGCAAGCCAAAAGGTTGGACACCCCTGCTTTAGAGAAAGTCATTACATCTCCTCTTTGTTGAGTCTTTCTTAGTGGAAAGAAATTGCTGTATGTGTATGATTTATGTCGGTACATTCATCATCAGTTTCAAGTCAGATGTATTCTCTCTGTGTTTTTTTTTATTTCTGTATTTTTTGTATATTCTTAATACAATAATTCCCCTTTTACTTCATAAAAATAGACCTTATGATTTCTAGTCGCTGTATGAGAAAGCATCAAGATACTGTCCTTGTATCCACATTTCCTAAACTGTACACTGTTCCTTTTATACAGATGTCTCCTCTCAAGGCCCAGTTACCCTTAAAGTCTGTTTTTCTCACTTAAAAAAACCTTGGTAGGTATGCATTACTAAGGTTAGCAGGTGTTCTGATTGCTACAAGACTGCCTCATTTTCAACCATGAAACACTAACTCCTGCTTCCGTAGCTGTCTGACCCTAGAAGTTCAGGCTTCGCACTGTGACAGTGAATGTTAGCAATGCAGGCATACTTAAACGCACACACACACACAGACACACACACACACACACACACACACACACACACACACACACACACACACACTCACACACTCTCTCTCACACACACACACACACACTCACACACACACACACACACACACACACACACACACACACACACACACACACTCACACACTCTCTCACACACACACACACACACACACACACACACACACACACACACACACACACACACACACACACACACACACACACACACACACACACACACACACACACACACTCTTGCTGCCAAGTTAGAGAATTGTCGATTTCTCTACCAGCTTGCCCTCAGGATGTGGAGAAGACTGTAAACTCTGACAAAAGTCCTGATGTCTAAGGAAAAGCATGGCACTTCCATGCAGAAGCCACCTAACCAGGAACAGAACTAGGGAAAACAGTATTGTGAAGCAGCAATGTCTACTGCTGGACTACTGCACTGTTGACAAATTTAGTTATTTAAAATAGTATGGCTATTACAAGAAAGTCTGAAACTGAAAAATGAACAAGATTAGCATTTAAGATAGGAAAAGTCAATCTTATAAGAGCTTAAATTTGCACTTGAATATTTCAGATATCTAGGCTTTACTACATTAAATCCTACTATTAGCCATAAAGCTATGGTGGTCTGAATTTAAAACACAGTTGATATGATTAATGCAGCAGTGCACTGTTATGCCTGTAAAAGTAGAATTTCCCTAAAATTGTACAGGTGCATTGAACAGATTATCTTTTCTTGTAAATTATGTATGAAATCAACCATGCTTTGCTATGCACTGCATCACATTGTTAGCACAGCAATACATTTTGAATGCAGGTTATTTTCATTTGGATTGCTGATAAATGCAGTGAATGAAACTGACTTCAGGATTAACATTCCTTCTGTAAGATTATTATGCACCCAGATCTTTTTTTTTTTTTGATTGGAACTGGAAAGACAATTTATTTTAGCAATAATGTACGACTGGTTGTGGGTATGCAAGGATTTACCCACGGTTGGTGTGACTTGATCACAAGGGTGATGCCCTCATATCCTAAGATACCCACATCCAAAAGTGGTTTATTGCTATTATGCAATGGCATTTAAGAAATAAATTGCTTATCTTTCTTAAATAATGCCTTTGAATAATGGCACTTTAGTGTTCCTGCCTTCTTAATACTTACTGATGTACTGCTCATGAGCATAGTACATATGACAGCATGCTTGCACAGTACATCACTATAGTGTTAGTGAGCTGAAGTGAAAAAGAACATATCAATATTGGTTTGTTTCTGTGTCTTTTTGTAATTATTATTTACTTCTCTAAACTAACAGCATTACTGGAACCTCTACAGACAGGGCAAATATATGAGGATAGACTGAGATCAGTCATATTAACAGTACTTTTAACTTCTACACTTTTGCAGAATGTCTTGATTTTTTTGTCTCATAATTTGCTCTGTCCTTCTTAAAATATCTGAAGGTAGCATATCCTAATAGAAAGCCCGGATGCCCGACAGTTAAGTAGTCAGACGTCTTTCTATTGAGATATGTTCAATTTATAATGAGCAAGATAACTGGAGTGTCCAATCAGAGTTCATGTTGTGGAATAGCAATGACTTTTTATTGTATAATTATAAATATATTTCTATTTATTTAGATTTGGTAAAATGTGTAATCTGTCTGGGCAGAAGCCTCCTTCCGGTGGAGACCCAGAAAGAAAAGCTCCATATTAATTTGACAGTGCACATAAAGTACATAGTTACATTATATAATGAAGTCACTGTAATTTTGGGATCAGTTCTAACCAGTAATAAAGGGAATTGCAAAAAGGCAAACAGTTAATAATTATAAATATATACAGGATAAAATAACTATTTTATGCAAAGTTTCTATTTTCCATATACTTATTGTAACAAGAGGTCTAGTTGCATATTATGTACTATGTTTGCCATTATGACAACACTTCCTTCTTAATCTAATTTCTTAACCTGGCTTGTTACAATATTCTTAGTTGATAAAATTCATTGCAAGATCACATTAGCAATTATAGCAAGCCCTATGATTTTTTTTTACATGACAAATGCAGGAGTGACTTTGTAGTGCTGTATTCTGATATACAAAAACAGCCATGTAGAACTCTTCAACATGCAGTAATTTAATAAAACTATAATACTTTTAATACATGAAAGAAACCATGATAATTAATGCATGAAAGAATTTAATTTAACAATATGAAGCTCAGCTGTAAAAGCATTTAGCCATGAACTGTTAAGCTTCATAGTTTTAAATTAAATCATTATGTAACAGTTCCTTTGTCATGGGTTCTTTTATAAATATGTAGTAAACATCCTGTGCAAACTACAGATAGAATCAGCCATGTGAAGAAAAACATGTATTAATATACAGCATGTGCTTGTAAGTATTGCAATACCTTTTCATCTTTTATGCCTAATTCTACAGTACTGATGCCTACCTCCTGCCAATCAAGTAGCCTACACGTGAACTCTAAACATTTTCTCACCTAGGCTAGCTGGCCAGCTGCATCAGCAAATGTTTAACATTTCAAAGGCTTACAGAGAGGATGAACCTGAAGAACAGAAATGCAGGCGTATGCATGTGTTTTTGTGCACGTATAAATAAGTAGATAGACAAATGTGATTTATTTAGTTAACATTTGTTAACCAGGAAAGTCCAACTTGAAACAAAGCAAATTTCTGGTGGAGGCCCAGGGAGAAACACTCCAGATGCATGTCTCTTGTAATGTGAGAAGAAACCGGAGTATCCAGCAGGAACCTACATGAATACAGGGACGACATGCAGACTCTGCACAGAAGGTTCTCCAACCGATAATTGAACTGGAGAACCTCTTGCTGTGAGGCAACAACACTACCGCTGCACCACTGCACCATTTGCAAATAAACACAACAAATACATAAATGGATAAACTGATATAGACAGGGAGAGCAAAACTGAAAGCAATGTCATTTTATTTTCTGTCCCACGCACCCTGTAATAATGCCTTAACATTTCATACATCCGCTATGATGCCATCATTCTGAATATACCTTTTGTGTTCTCAACCACAGTCTTTGTGACATAGCATAAACACTGGTTTACACTATGTTACAACAACTGCAGCTAGAACCTTCAAAGTGAAAGGATATGAAGTCTTGTCTTGATTCATTACTGATAGGTAGCACTTGAATAAAACTTCCACTAGCTACTTACAGAGTGGAAGCTGCTACATGCGAGTAAACAAAAATGTTGATGCATAGTGTCTTTGCTTTGACTTGTTGTTTTGTAGTTATATATTCACAGAGACCATGAGAGTAGGCATTTTTGTAAGTTCATGGCTAGATCAATATATATATATATATATATATATATATATATATATATATATATATATATACACACTAAAATCAACTAGAAGTTAAATGGGGTAGAGCTGCCTAAAGAACAGGGCTGCTTTACTCAGAGGTCTTTACAACCCCTCTGCTTTTTATGAAGCAAATAGCTGTCACAATTGAAAATGGCTGTTTCTCCCTAAAAACAGTGGGCAAATGTTGCTTTGAGGTCTGAGAAATTGCTTCCATTATTTGGTTGAATTGCTTGCAATATTTCTACATCAAAATATGAGTAAGTACATTTTCAAAAAAAATACATTGAGGGAAACATATTCGAGAGCCACTGTGATCATTTCTTCCTTAAAAAAACAAACAACATGTGATGGGCAAGAAAGAGGTGGCTGGAAACATACTTTTTGGGAGTATAAAGAGCTGGCAGAATTTAGGGATTCCCTGTGAACCACTCTGTTGGAGATGCTAGGTGAGTGGATAGGCTTGACTGGGGAGATGATTTTTTGAGCTATGATACAGAATCAGAATTGCCTACATATAGTAAAGCCTTG
Organism: Protopterus annectens; assembly: GCF_019279795.1. Lineage (NCBI taxonomy): Eukaryota > Metazoa > Chordata > Ceratodontiformes > Protopteridae > Protopterus > Protopterus annectens. Next base: position 1,435,856,739 of record NC_056728.1, on the reverse strand, counting down.
CTGAGTCCAATTATGGTGGATGCCAAAAAAGCAATTACTAGAAAATCAAAAAATTAAAGTCTAGACCACCTTTACTAGAAGTAGTAAATATAGTAACAGAGATAAAACAACTGGAATCGGAGTCTTTAGAAAAGGGACGGAGCAAACTACATAGTAAAAATGGGAATTGTGGGAACAATATATTCAGAGAAAGAATTAGGTTTAAGAGGCAGGATTTGAATGAGCCATATAATGCTTAACTGACAATTACTGGATAGATTATAAGTGATGTATAATGTTTGCAACTACAGTCATTCAATGGTGTCTGTGATGTATAATGTTTGCAACTAAAGTGGTGGCAACGTTGTTTGTTTTTCATTTATATAAATGTAAGATTGCTTATGTCATACATGATAATTTAGTAAAAATGTTTATTAAAAAAATAAACAAACAAGATAGTAGAAAAAAATGTTCTTGCTTTTACAAGTCATGTACTATAGATTATGTTAGGTGGTTGCTTTTGTGGTGGGGGTTGACATAATGGATAAGGTGTTTGCTTCACAAACAGAATAGTCCAGGGTTTGATTCCCACATTTGAGGGGAAATTGGTTAAGCTTAAAATGGCCCACAAGGCAGTTAGCATAGTAACCTATTACTATTATCTGCATTCCTGTATAAAAATGGATTAATTTAAACTACAGTATGTCAGTAAAGAAGACAGCATTGAAAGCAATGCCTCTGAAAGTGTTGAGTGGGAGACAGACTGTGTGTGATCTACAGTATGTACTTTTATGACTGAATTAAATAAGACACTGAAATTTTACACAGACTGAATCAGCTCTGTAGAATTTGATGGAAGGAAGTATTTGTGTTGGAGACTACTGTTTGTGGACCTGTGGGAACTGTTGCAGAACAAAGGACTATAGTTTCATAGGAAAGTACTAAATATTCAGTTCATAGATCTTTGCAAGCCTAACCAATAAACCATATTCAGAAGCCTTGGCCAACAGCCTCAAGAAGGGTAACACAAGATAGCCCATGGACAAATTTGAAGCTGCCCATTTATTTATCAAAGTTTGTATTGAAGATGGCATGGGTGCTTCACTGCCTGACTCATAAAAGTATGTTCCTGAGGCCGGAGATACATTTGGATATGACTGTGTCATGCCAACTTGAATTATTTATCTGTCAATGAAGGTTTTGTTCCTTTAATTAGATATTTGAGGAACAATTTGTTATGCAAAGGAAAAGAGGACAAGAAAGTTTAGACTTTTTCATAGCTTGAGAAGCTAGACACAGATCACTAAAGAGGAGTCTATAAGAGACCAAGTACAGAGAGATGGTTGCCAGTCTGTCTGGATAACTTAGGATCTTGAGTACATTTATATTTTTAGTTAGGAAATGTTGATATCTCTCAGTTTAATTTGATTGATATGCTAGGACAAGTAGATACTAAAAGGGGCATTACATTCAATAATGGCACTTTTAAAAAATAAGTAAAGGGGAGTTAAGACTTATTTGGGTCAAGAGGAGATAAATTAAATGAGTTAAATGGATTTTCCAAACTACTATGAGACATAATGGTCAAAAGATAAGGAATTATAAACAAATGTGCCTAGATACCTTAATGACAGTTTATAAATGGAGGGATAAGTCACCTGTACGGTTTGATCTGGAAATGTTTTGTTTATCAAAATAAATTATAGTGCATTTTTTCAGATTTAGTTTGAAACCACTGCCCATGTCCAATTGTTAGCGTAGTCTAACCTATATTGGAGCAACTATATATCAAGAAAGGAATTAATAACAGTACCCAATTTACAGTCATTTGCCAACTTAGACAACTAGAGGCCAAGAGTGTTAGCTTGAAAGTCTGAGAAATAGATGTTGAGTAGAAGAGGACCTTAAACAGAGCTCTGTGGTATACCATTGGTAAATATTTTGCTTTCAGAACTTGCACCTGTAACTCTAACCACATGGGTTCTGTCAGACAACCAGTTAACTATCTACAACACAATAGGGATTTATATTTCAATTTAAAAGTCTGTCAATGATACCTGCACTGTTAATGGTGTTAAGGGCCTTAGCCAGGTACAGATATGTTGCAAACTGCTTTGTTTATTTTTTCAAAGAAATGAATGAAGTTATAGAGAAAAGGCTTGGCTTTGACAAAGCTGAATAGATGACGGTTCAAGGAGAACAGATTTTGAATGTCCAGATTAAGTAGGTCTGAGATATCACATTCCAGAGTTGAAACTATTAGGCTAATAGGTCTATACTTACCTAGGTCCATGGTGAGGACACCCTTCTATAATGCCATTAGGGTGGCTATTTTTCATTCTACAGGAATGTAACCATTAGAGAAGCTTAGATTAAAAAAGTTAAGTAGGGGTTAAAAAAGGCCATATTTGGTACTGATAATTAGGTACACTGGTGTGTTCTCTGATGCTTCCCCTGACAACTGCATCCTTTTGGCAATGACTTTTAGCCAACTAGCTATCCATCTTGGAACATAAGGATCATTTTGTAATGCATTTAGTTTATTAATTATGCTAGCATGTGAGATGATGTCAAATGTTTTTTTTGTCAAATCAAGATAAGCTATGTGTACAGTATGACAATTGTCAACAGTTTGTGTTTACGTCTCAAAGAAGTTAGCCAGGTTCATTACACAGAATCTACCTTTTACAAACCAAATTGCTGTGAATTTGTACTGATGAGATTTTTAATGTTGATATTAATCAAGTCTTTTATAATGTGTTCCATGGCCTAATAAATGAGACTGGTTGAAAGAAAGAATATACGAACACACATACGAAATTTAGAAAAATAGAGTCACAAATGCACTATATAAGCACATCAATGAATACCCAGAGCATGATTCTAAATTTACTGTTGAAATTCACTTTATAAGCACTTACACGAGTGCATGGATCGTGCTATCCCTAACAGAACCAAGATGCTATCCTCCAAAAAAAGGAAGTCAATCTGGTGGTCTTCTGCCTAAACAAACTCTACAACAGAAGAAAGAAACTTCTGCAAAAAAGAGTAAAATCCCACGATTGGAGGAACTCCTTGGTCAGCCTCAGTAAGAAGCAGAGATCCCTCATTAAATCCTCCAAAGCTAGTTATGAAAACAAAATCACCACTGATTCTAAAGACAATCACAAAGCATTTTATAGCTATGTCAAGAATCTCAATGGCAACACTCAGATCTGCTCTGAGTTACAGCACAGTGATACTAAATATACAGAACCAACTGATATTGCCAACATCCTGGCAGATAGGTTCAGTGATAACTTTACCCCACTCTCACCCCCTAAAGGACCCATCTTTATACCGGAAGAATGCAAAGTTCCTGTAGTGATGGCTACACAGGGAAAAACCTCACTCTCCAAAGCCAAGAACACAGCATCCATGGGACCTGACAACATCCCAGTCTGCCATCTACATGAAGTACAGAATGAACTGGCACCCCACCTAAGTACCATGTTCAATCAAAGCCTCACCTCAGGCTTTGTGCCCATTGAATGGCACACTGCGACAGTTATCCCACTCCACAAAGGGGGGCCACAACAGACCCCGGGAACTACCGCCCTATTAGCCTGATGAGCCTGGTCTGCAAGGCCATGGAACGTATCATCATGGAACTCATAAACAAAGACATTGGAGATCTCTAAACTCTGGACCCCACACAGTTCGGGTTTGTAAAAGGCAGATCATGTCTCCTAAACCTGATAGACTTCTTTGAAGTAGTCACCAAAGCCATAGATGAGGGTAAGGTGGTTCACACAGCCTATCTTGATCTTACCAAGACATTCAACACCATCCCCCACTCTGGAATTATAGATAAACTCATTAACTATGTATAAATCCCTATGTCACAAGATGGGCTGCCAACTGGTTTACTGACAGAACCCATACTGTCAAAGTAGCACACTCCAAATCAGACTTCAGACCAGTGACAAGTGGAGTACCACAGGGTTCAGTCCTGGGTCCTCTCCTGTTTGGTATCTACTTCTCTGAAGTACAGGCTAACACAGAAAGTCTTTGGCTAACTAAATTCACAGATGACTGCAAACTAGGAGCCATAATTGAAACTCCTAATTATGTAGACATCCTACAAAAGGGCCTCACTGAGACAGATGCCTGGTGTCAAAGCCATGGTCTCAAGCTCAATGCCAAAAAGTGCATTGTCATCCTCTTTGGTAAAAACTCTGTACCCATGAACTACCACATAGGTGGTAGCCTACTTAAAACTGAAAGTGTGATAAGAGACCTTGGGACACAGGTGGACAGTAGTCTCTCCTTTGATAATCACATCGCCACAGTGGTCAGGAAATCCTTCTATGTGGCACACCTCATCACAAAAGGTTTCTCATCCAGAAGAAAAGAGGTCATTGTTTCCCTCTACTCATCACTCATTAGACCCATTATAGATATATATGTATATATATATGTATACAAACATACACACAATTTACATATATATATATATATATATATATATATATATATATATATATATATATATATATATATATACACACATATATATACACATACACACACACACACACACACACACACACACACACACACACACACACACACACACACACAGAAACACAAACTGTTGCATTTAAAAGTGCAGAAAGTAATAAATCAGTCTCTGAAGCAGCTTTTTAGTTTTCTTGTAAGGTATTAAAGTATTATTTACAGAACACACCCAGAAACAGATGCTTCCATGTAGCACACAGGGTAAATGATAAAATGAAGTCCTGCTTTTTACAACAGTTTGAGCAAGTCCATTTCATTTGTATTGAAGTTCTTTACAGAAGATTTTGAAATATATCATTTCTTACAGTCACTTAGTTGGTTTTAACACACAAGCTTGTACAAGTTCAACTCAGTACTGTATTTCCCTATTCAGGCTTCGGAAAAAAGTGAAAAACGTTTTTATGGGTACATTCATGCCAAAAAAGCCAAATCCCTTCAGTTCTAGACATGCATGTTTTGTGCATTTTTGGCCTTGTCAGTAGAGCATAAATGTAATGGTTGGCCATACCTTAGAAACACAGACCTTAAAATCAAGTCTGATGGACATAAACAAAAGGGTGCCTGAAAAATAGCCAAAATACCATCCAGACCAAATGCTAAAAAGGTCACATAGACAACCCATTCAATAAAAACTGCAAGAAAGACTCATCCAAGTTAGAATCTTCACTGTGCAATACGTTAAGCCTCTTGTAATGGAGGTCCATGGGATATAAGCAAATGAGCACTAAGGACATATCAGTGTTTCACCTGAATGCCAATTCCTTTTTCCTTTTTCCTTTTTAAGTCTTAATTGGTATATTCAGCCCAATAATGCCAAATACCAATGGCATGAAACATCCATGTGTCATACCTCATTAGTAGAGCATAAGTGGATTGTTTGGCTATCTTACCTCTCCAATGTCTGGATTTTTGCAGAATATCCAGATTTTTTACCTCATATTTTTACTCTATTTCCCATAAAAAATTGTGTTCCATGAGGATTGAATTCACAAAATAATCATCATTTCAGTTTTAGATTTCATATCCTTCAGAAAGTGTATAGATAATCAAAATCTTTTATTCTAGCAACTTTCTAAGTTTATAATAACAATGTTTAAATGTTTTTCCTTATTTTGGGGACTTTATCCCCCTGTTATTTTTGGCTTTGTCCAGATTTCTTGTGCTTAGAGGTTGAGAGGTATGTTGGCTATACTTTAGAAACATTTTGGCTGTTCTTTAGAAACATTTCCATCTTATTCACACTCACCTCTTCCAACATCTTCATACCTCTGTGTATACTGATATGCTGCTATCCATTTAGCATAAGCCATCTCAATCATTATCATCTCAATCATTATGACAACATGTTATCCAAAAATCTCTGCTAAGCCTGATTGCATTTTTTCATCAATATTTTGACATTGTAAACTGATTCTTGAATTACATGCTGCAGCATATTCTTGCCTCTGTAAATATGTATATGTATTTTAGCATATGATTGTATCTGTAAATTTGTTTTGTTCATTTCTTATGTGATTCTATTCACCCTGGTTGTGTCTGCAAATAGTCCATTGAGATCAGTGTACTACCCCTCTAAACAAATATAACTAAATAAATAGATGGATAGATAAATAAATCCTAACTGCTCCCTTCAGACTTAACTTTCCTGGAGACTCATTGATTCAGTCCTTCCTTGAGCCACACATAAGAAACCATGAATCATACATCTATCTGCTTTTGTCTTCAATATAGCTCAAAGAAGAGGTTTGCTCCTTGTCGAGATTTGCCTGCATGCTTTGTCTCGGCCTTAAAGGCATAGTGCTATCCAAGCTTGACAACCTTATTTGTCAACACAATGCTAAGTGAAACCACCAGCATATAACCATCAATATGAGTGCTGCTGGGTGGGCTACACATCTTGACAGTCCATTGACACTGAGGTGGCTGTGACCTGGGTGTCAGTTAATCCTAAAATTGCATGCTTGAAGAATTAATGCTCAACAAGACAGTTTCAAATGATTGTGTTTCTGCCTGTAAAGCCACTGAAGGAGATCGTGATCTATAACAAATGTAAGTTCTCCTCCTAGCAGCGACCCTTTACAGGAAGTGGGGGCCCCTTGTTTGCCTGACATGATGTTTCTGTTACAAAATCACGTTTCATAGCATTATTGAGCTTTTGTTCAGTATAACAGATGGGATGTTTTCCACCTTCTACAGTCTGGGATAACACTTCTCTCATGCCCATTTCAGAGGCACTGGTGTGTTCCAGGAACCGTTTGTAAAAGTCAGGATCTATCAATATTGATTCTGATCACAACAGGCCATTCAATTTCCAAAAGATTTGTTCAGCCCCATTTACCCATTGAGTTTTCAATGCAATCTTATATTTGATTAGATTAGACAGGAAGCAAGTGATGGTAGTAAAGTCCAAGACAAATCGACAATAATACCTTGCCAAACCTAAAAATGACTTAACCTGCTTGTATGTGGTTTGTGTTGGCAAATTCTAGACTGAACACTGATGAAGGCTAGGTTAAGTCCTTAGCCGAAACCAGTCTGTTAATTCTTGTTTTTCAATAAATTCCATACACAGCTCATGGTTGCTGGCTCTTGTTTTTGATTTGTTCATGTTGTGTTGAGCTGTGCAATTACTTCCGTGCAGGGGAATTTTTTTTGTAAATTGTAGACTGTGTCAACTGTTTAATTCTGTTTTACAATCCTTCTACTTTTTATGTAGCCCAGATAGAGAGCTACTTCTGCAGTGCCTAACTCCCATTTGGTTATGTTAGCAGTTAATCCAACTTGATATAAGGAATTCAGAACTTGGACTTTTCCAGTCTTCAGAGAATATTATGATGTTACTCAGGTTGAGCTGTAGTGTATCAGGTATGTGGTCTTAGAATCCTGCCCATCAGTTTTTGAACTGTTGCTCTATGGAGAACAAAGGCAGGACTCATAAGTGAAAGAGTCCATCAGGTATAGAGAATACATTCTTTTCCTTAGCTACTGGGGCTAGTACAGTTTGCCAACAATAGTCTTTAGTTTGGTCTAAAGTCAATGGAAGCCTAGCTTTGCCCAAACTTTTAATCAATTCATCTGCTTGCAGCATGAGTATGAGTCAAATTTGTAGGTGTTCCTTAATAATGTAATTACAAAGCCCTGTAAGGGTTTGGGGATTATCCAGTATAAGAGGAATGATCCAGTCAAATTGGGATTCTTCTTTGACTTAAGAGTTTAAGAATTTTCTGTACCTTTTCCCTGACAGCTTTGTGCTGGAACATGGGTATCTGTTATGGTTTCAAATGCACTTTCTGAATAAGCACAGCTTCCATGTTCTGATGGATTAAACTAGTTCTATCAGGAAGCTTAGAGAATATGTCCTTGTTCCTGCTTACAAGTTATTTTATTTCCTATTTTTGAAACATGGATAGCATCTTCCCTTTCTTCCATTTTATAACTTCAGGACATGTTGTGCAGTTTTTAACATATTCAGTAATCATTATTAACACAGAAACTTCAGTTTCCCTTCAGGGTTCTGAAAATTGGCATTGACAGTGGCATAGGGTGCTGACTTGTTGGAACATGGGCCAAATTCTTGGCTAGGCTTGTAATGGCCTTAGGACGTATAGCCTAATAACTTCCCATGATCCTATGATCCTAAACATGTATGTGGTACATGTAAAAAAGCATGACAAATGTGTACCCCATGCCTGTTCCCTCACACCACCTCCTAATGCAGCTTGTGCATGTCCTACTCAGATATGTGCACTAACATGGCAACAGAGTCACAGTATAACTGCAGCTGATGAGAGTACACTGTTAAAATTTAAAATTTGATCAGTGCCATATCAGCTAATGGGCAGCTGATGAAAGGGACAAAAGCCTTGGTAATACTACATGCTTTTTTGGTGGAATATAAACTTCAATTCCATTTGTGTACTAGTATAGACAGGTATAGTAGACAAAAGCATGCAAGCCCTTTGCACACTGTGTTTAGTACTTCATCATTTAGGATCATAATTTATCTACATACATTATAGTCCTTAATTGTAATGGACAATGCACTCCTCTTCTTTTAAGAACTGTGTGAAGGAGCACATGGCCTCTTCATTTGTGATCCCATCTACAGCCAGACAGCTGATGCGCTGTACTGCTATTCATAAGGATGCATCACCTCAGCAAGGAAAAGCCATGTACTAAGGTATACTTTGTTTATATTACTAAACAGAATTCTTCCTGCTATGATGTGCTCCGCTATCATGTCTGAATGCAATTTATAAAAATTTCACAGTCATTAAGCATAATGGTGGAGGTAGGTTCTTTACTATGTACAACTGTGAGCCTATCTGGTACTGTGCGAACCCCCTTTGTCAGGAGATGGCTAGTATCACTGCACATGGGCAGGACAACTATGGCTGTGGCATCCACTGATAGTATTTTTTTTCTTTAACTGTACAGATATCCTTATAACAGCAACCAAAGAAACAAAGAATATTAACTACAGAAGTGATTGAATTCTACAACAGATGTACTTTAGTAAAATAAAATAAATAAACAATGCGAGCTTTCTCATTCATACTATGCTTTTTCAAGGACTAAAATCATACAACACACAGAACTTCTATATGTATAAAAAGGAATGCATCATGTTACCAATTATGAATGCAGATCTCTAGAGCTTCAAATTGGTTTCAAACTTCTAGTCTCAATAAGTCATCCAAAAGAGGTAGTATTAAGTTGCATTATCCAACTGGACACCTTTTATTCAGTCTTATTAATAATGACACATTTCTCATAGTTGAATAGCAGAGAATTAAAAACATTTGCTTTACCTAAACCTAAATTATGTTTAACTAATGCTCTGGTTGCATTCCCTTTATGAGTGTCAGAGAAAGTTTTGTACACTGCATTCTTTGAATTTCCTATTAGTTTCACCAAATAAAAAACAAAGCCTGCATTACATTTAATTAGGTAAACTACATTGGTACTACCACAGTCTGCATGTACATAAAAATGATACAACCTTTCCATAATCCATGAGTGGCCTATGAGACTCAAATTAAATTTCAGTCTCTACAAAACTAAAACCATCCATTTCAGAACTCACCCAAAACTCTCCCAGTCACCAAATGACTTGCTTGTGTTAGACTTAAAATAGCTCCATGACAGAAAACGTTATACCCTAGGAGCTGACTAAACCACACAATATCTTTCTCCATGATGAAAAGCACAAAATCAACTCCCTCTTCTTGTAGGCCAACAAAATCCCTCCTTACCTCATTTCCACAATGAGAACAATCATAAGCAAGGGAATCTTTCTATACTAACTAAAGTATATCCTTCCAGTCATTGCATCACATCAAGAAAAAACACTGACACTCCACAGCCATCACTAGCAAAACTGTCATTTCATCACAAACTCCCATTTGAATATATGACTGCCTTACCCTTTCCAAAGCAAAATGGCTCCCTGTAAAACAAACTACTGTGTCTCAAAATATTCTCCCCTGTAGCATCCATACTAAATGAAAAAACATCCACCTACAACCTAAGAAGCTTCTTTCAGTCAGCTTTGACACTCACAGTTAAACTGCCTCCTACCAAACACTCCTTCTTTGCTGTACCTACTCTTTGATGCTTTCAACTGGGCTGTGCTTGAAAAATGGTCCATCTTGATCAGTGAACTACCAGTAAGCAAGCTTACCTTATGCATTACCAGTGACAGGATGTACCAAAGACAAAGAACAAGCGGTCAATATATATATACATATATATATGTGTATATATATATATATATATATATATATATATATATATATATATATATATATATATATATACATACACACACACACTCACACACACACACACACACAAACACACACACACACACAATACCTACATTCACTACAAAATAATGTTTTTGGTCTCTGGTTACTCTTTTGTTTTTGTTTTTGTGTTTCTCCTATCAAATCACAGCAATTCTACTTAGAAAAACATCTGGGTATGTTTTAATTACAAACTCATTGTTAGATATAATAAGGGAACATTTTATTGTAGGAATAGTCACAGCATAATGGAATTGTGAGTCCCCAGACCACAGAGCAACAGGTGGAGCAGGAGGCATCAGAAGAAGATTTGCAATGTTATGATGTTCTGGAGCCTTCTGTAGGAGAATGGTATGAAAGTGCAGTTGAAGATGCACAGCAGGAAGCAGCAGGAACCTGCAATGCAGGAAGTGTTGCAGAGTGATGGGCCAAAGATACCTATATGAAGGAGCAGCAGACAAAGCAGGATACATCTGAAGAGGATATGTCACAGGAAGATATTACCTGCAGGAAATGGAGAGCAAAGAAGGTGCTCTCAGTTTAGAAGAAAATGATCTAAGTGAAGAACTGCTTGTTTTAATAGAGATGGATAGACAAAATTGATAAAAGAAATAAATTACAGAAAGTAAATAAACCCCCCAAATGTTGAAAGACTGATAAAACAGATGAATACCGTAATCAGGATTGTTAAAGAAATTCATGATGTGACAAAAATAAATGGAATGTATTGGTGTGAAACTAAACTATTAACAGATAAAGTGTTCCCCAAAAATATAAAGAAACAAGGAAATGAGGGGACCAAGTAAAATGCCACAATGGAATTATTGAATAGAGAAAACTATAAAGCATTTAAGACCAGAAGTATCGCAGTTAGAAGAGTACAGAAGAGGGAACAAATCGACCAAAATAGAAAGACAGATGTGATAAAAGCAATAGTCAGTATCAAAATAGATCAAGATTTATCATATACTACTGCCAATAACAGGCTAAAAATATCAGCACAGGCATAAAAACTAAAACATTATTCAGATAAATATAAAGGAAAAGTACATAATAAGCAATATATGGATGATCCAAAGATATTTTATAAAGAAGTGGGGAAAAAAGCAAAAGCAATTGAAACAACACCAAAAAAGAAGAGATAGGCACATTTTGGAGAAGTATTTATAAAGACCCAGTTGAACATAACAATGATGCTGAATGGACAGAAGAATTAATAGAAATAGTAAGGGTCTCTAATGCAGAAGATATGAAGTGAGATGAAGTAACAGCCAGACAAAATGAGACAAAATTAAAATAAAAGGTCCCAAATGGAAAACACCAGGCCTAACCGCAGTACTTAACTTCTGGATAGAAGTATTAACATCTTTACCCAAAGATTTAGCCTTAAGTAGGAATTAATTATGTACATATCCTGAACAGGCACCAGCCTAGTTGAAAACAGGAACTTAGGTAGAAACTCAGTTATGGCAATAGAGCAAAAGGGTAACAAAAGAATGTCATATGGAACAAAAAATCATTTGTTGTTCTATAAAGCCATAATATAGAATAGTAAAAAGAAGAATATTGTAAATATTGTATAGGCAGATAAAAAAAAAAAGCATTTGATGGCAACCCACATTCATGGTTAATGGAATGCTTACAGATATATAAGATACACCTTACACATTGATTAATTACATTAATGTGACCATGAATCAGTGGCAAACCACTTTTGTAGCTGAGCCATGATAAACAGCAAATTATTATCCCAGTGGTAAAAATTAAAAGGAGGATACTCCAGCTTTGTCACTGCTGCTGTTTTCCGCTTAACCCATTAATTTATGTACGTAACAAATTAAGCAGTGGTTACGATTTGGTTTCCAGAAAACAACATTGTTTAAAGATTTCTCATCTACGTTTTGAGGTCGACTTAAAACTATATAGTTCATCAGATGAAGAGTTGAAAGTACAACTACAAATGGTTATAAGAATGACATTTGTTCTTGTTAAATGAGCAAAAGCAACCTTTAAAACCAGGAAAACTGCAGCATCAAGAAAATATCAAGCTGGGTCAGGAATGTGATATGAAAGAACTTGCGCAGGTGGGAGTGTATATATATTTGGGAATAGATGAAGGATCAACAAAAAACATCAACAAATGTCAATAAAGCTCAGTACCGAATACTTCAGAAGATCAAAACTGATACTGAAAACTGCACTGACAACAATAAAGTCTATGCAATAAATCAGATTGCTCTTCCCGTATTATAAATTACAGTCTTGCAGTGATCGACTGGCTCCAAAATTATTGGATCAATTGGACTTCTCTTGTATGTAATGCTTCGTTTATAATGGCCATGATGATTGCTTTGTCCACTCAGCATGTACAATTTAGAACACTTAAGGTTTGGTTGTATAATTGTACAACTTGGTTCAGTTTGAAGAAAGCCTGTTAAGAATATAAGTTCTGGTTATAATCTTACGCTCATGGTATATTTTCTGTGCAAATGGTCAGTCAAAAAAGAGACTATTTAACATAGCAATGCCTTGGTTTCATCTGAATGACAACTGTAACTTTAGCGAATAATAAGTGTAGGCTTAGAGAATAATAGCTTTATAACTAGTTCTTGCCAGTGTCAGACATGCATGGTTCCATGATTGCAACTATGAGTGCAAGTAAGGAAAGGATATCAACTTTTTTTGTAGTAACAGATGTAAAAGCTGGAAATGCTACACTGGACAGGCAGGGCAGGTAAAAGTAATTTTTGGTATCATATTTACTGTCCTGAATTTTTAAAGATTTTCCAGGTCAGAAAATATAACATTTGGATCTCACAAAAGACTAATCTATGACATCTTTAAGTAAGGATGAAATTAAATTATTTAATAAAATAGATTATATAGACAGGGTTATATAACAGATAAAATTAGAAAGATGGTGAACAGTGTATGCATTTGTGTGTTTGTATATGTGTATCCCTTTTCTTGACCTGAAGATCTAAAGTTAGTAATAATGCCAATAAATTATTTTACCCAACCCAGGTGTACTATGTGGTTAAATGATCTGCCTAGACTCACACTGTAGGCAAACGGAGGTAGAGAGAATAAAAATATAGTTTATTAAGAGCCTTAATTCTCCATACCAATTAACAGACCTTCACTGACTTTTGTTAGTTAGTTAGTTAGTTAGTTAGTTAGTTAGTTAGTTAGTTAGTTAGTTTGTTTGTTTTGGTATATAACTGAAAATTGCATTCAGTGAATAATGTCAATCATTAGAGTTTTATAGTTTTTACTGCTCAGCACATTCACTTCCATGTAAAGCCTATTGTTGCACTGTTAGCTTTTTAAATGAATTAGTCGTCTGGCACTAAAGACTCTGAACTCTTAATGAATTGCCTCCATTAGTCAAAAGTACATCATTTGAATATTTCCACCTCCATTTACATACTATGTGACTTTTTGCAAGTCACTCAGACAGTTCTCTTCGGCCACCCCTTAATAGGTTCATAGGTTGGTACTAGGCTATCGGCCCTAGGGCCTATACAAGCCTAGCCATGACAATTCCCTGGATATTTCTTCCCACAATATTTACTTACAAAGGTACACTTTCTCCAGTACGTTTGCCTGTTCAATAAATAAATAAAAGAAAATGGTATTTAAATGTTGTCCCTTTTTAGGCCTTTGTCTTTCTTTGTCCTCCCCCCCCCCCCATTTTAGTTGGCTTTGTCCAGAATTCTTGAGCCATAGTGCCTTCTGTGCGGAGTCTGCATATCCTCCCTGCATTCATGTGGATTTTCTCTGGGTACTCTGGTTTCCTCCCACATTACAAAGACATGGGTCTAGAGCATTTCTCCCCGAGCCTCCTCTGAAAATTGGCTTCATTCCAAGTCGGACTTTCCCAGTAAACAAATGTTAAATAAATAAATAAATAATAGGTTGAGAATTATTTTTGACCTGATCCTTGTAAAATGTGTGGCTTTTGGTAAATTGTTGAGGATAATGATAAATAATTAATGACAGGCATGTGCACTTCAGACTTTGTTTATCTTGTTATTATAGCAACTTTCTAAGTTTACAAGAGCAATCTTTAAAATCAGTTGATGATTTGCCTCTGTATCTGAACCTTGAGCTAAGGATTTAGGAAGACAGAAGGAAGTTGCACTGTATGGTTCTGACATCAACGAGCTGAGATACATTTCTGGGACATTATTTGTGAATTTATTTAGTCACATGAATTCAAGCAGGTATCTAAGGTGTACAGTCATACAAGTGGCTACAACTCATGTGTGTGCATATGTGATGTGTGTGTGTGTGTGTGTGTGTGTGTGTGTGTGTGTGTGTGTGTGTGTGTGTGTGTGTGTGTGTGTGTGTGTGTGTGTGTGTGTGTGTGTGTGTGTGTGTGTGTGTGTGTGTGTGTGTGTGTGTGTGTGTGTGTGTGTGTGTGTGTGTGTGTGTGTGTGTGCCTGTTTGTACATGTTCACAAGTGAATGTTACATTGGTATGTGGACACGCACGTGCATGGTCGGGTTAGAAATCAAAGTAATGGCAGTGCATTGGGTAGAATGAAATCATTTTAACTGTGATAAGGATACAGTTGTTTGTCACAGAGAATTTTTAACTACAGATGCTAATGGAGAAAATATGAGAAAAATTTGCTAATTTTGTGTTGGGGGCACCCAGACTTTTGCAACTTATTCTCAAGCCTCTTATGTTTGACAAGCTGGATTTGTGTTAGAACACAATATATTACAGCTGCTACTTAACTTTTTGCCTTATAAATAATGTAAAAGGAAAATATTGCATTGTAACCAAGTTACTGTTTTGGCAAGCA